>NW_023276806.1:268795341-269045341 GCF_003668045.3 Cricetulus griseus
ATTTTAGGTGACTTCTGCAAACAGCATAGCTACCCTCGTGCAAAACTGACATCACCTTTTGATCAGTTGTCCGTACAAAATCCACAGTACAAAGGAAGAGAAATGATTAATGAAGAAGAGGATCTGACTTAATCCATACAGGAAGATCAAGAAATTCTTTTCATTTTCTTCTTGAGGTTTCTCCTGTGTGGCTTCACATACAACTCATGTAACTCACAGGGCAAAAGCATTATCAGGATAAATATTACTATTTTATTTACAATGAAAAAAATGACTGACTTGTCCATGGTGAGATAGGTAACTTCTAACTGGAACTTGCATGATAATGCATGCATCACTCTGTTCTACTCTGGGGCTCAACAGTGTATCTTATTTTAGGAAACTTTTTTGTTGTTGTTGGTAGACACTTTTGCTTATCTTGAGTCCCTTCTGTAAACTGTTTTCAAATAGGTCATTCTCAACTTGCTAAATATAAGATGTGTGAAGAAAAAAGAAACACTGTGCCATTGTATTTTGGCAAATACCATTTTCTATTATATGAATATTATAAGAAGTGAATATATAATAATGAATATATGTTTATATAATCCCAACTATTGTAATAAAATAAGACAACAGAGAAAATAAGAGGTATGCTCATTGAAATGGAAGAAATAGAATTGCCTTTGTTCAAATATCACATATGTTCATATGTAGAAAGTCCTAAAGAATTGGTGGGGGAAAAAAACTTTCCTGGAATTAATAAACAAACTGTAGAATAAAGGTTGATATTCAAGAGTCAATCGTCTTCCTATATACTAGTGAATAAATAGATATTTAAACTAAAATTCAGAATCACTTACATTGTCACTGAGAAAAATAAAACACTTGGTTACAAATATAAGAAAATGTTAAAGCACACATATGTTATATGCACATTTATGTTAAAATACATGTTATATTAATACGTATGTATCAGACAATATGTGTTATGATGGCGATTTTAGATACAATATATAAAATCTGAAAAGGAATTAGTAAGCCGATCTTCACTGAAGTGCCTACTCTGTAAAAGGCAAGAGAACTATAGGACTGGGAGAAATATTTTCAAGAGAGACATATAGAAAGGACTGTTATCCAAAACACATAAAGATCCATAAAATTCAACCAGAGGGTAACAGACAAGATGTATAAATAGACCTATTGAGGGTATGCTGCTCAGTGGCTGGATGTGCTTAGCATGTGTAGAGCCATGGACCTGATCTCTTGCATCACAGAGAGAGGGAGGCATGGAAGAAGAAAAATGGGGAAGAAGGGCTGGAAGAAAGGATAGAGCAGTGTTCTCAACTTTCCTAATATTGTGACCCTTTAACACAGTTTTTCATGTTGTGGTGATCTCCGACCATAAAAAGTACTGTTTTTGCTGTTTCATGATTGTAATTTTTCTAGTTGTGACTTGTAATGTAAATATCTGCTTTCTGATGATTTTAGGCTACTCCTATGAAAGTGTTGTTTGACCCCCAAAGAGATCATGGTCCATAGGTGAAACCCACTGGGATAGAGGGAGATGGAGAGGAAGATAGAGGGAGAGAGGGAAGGGAGCTCCCATGCCAAAAGTGGTTGGGGTGTGTGGAAAAGAGAGGGTCATTGATAGGCAAGCACACATTTTGGATCAATCCTGTAATAGATGTGTCTAAACCCATAGAACATACAATACCTCAAGTGAACTCTTATCTAAACTGTAGACATTCAGTGACGATGACACATCTATGTAGGCTCATCAATTTTTTGGTTAAACATATCCGGACTGTAGATATAGTTGGTAGAGTCCCTAGAATGCATGAGGCCCTGGGTCCAATCCCCAGCACCACACATACATGATGTGGTGGTACATGTCTATAATCCTAGCATGGGGAAGGTGGAGGCAGGAAGATTGAAGGTTCAAAGTCATTCTCAGCTACATAGTGAGTTTTTAGATCACCTGGGCCATGTGATACCCTGCCTCTCAAATCTATACAGATGTTGGACTAATATATCACCATGGTGCAAGAGGGGAGATTGTGTATCTCTGAGAGAAAATACGTATATGGATAATCCAGCTACCTTCCTCTCAGTTGTGCTGCAAATTTGAATTTGCTCTGATTAAAGGAAGATATTATTATACGCAACTCTATATAAAATATAGACATAGAGCACATACATTTGTGACGATATAATTAGTATGCTGTAATATGATCCATTTTGGTTAATGTTTTTATACACTTGTTGTAAGAGTTGTGTTCCTAATGTACATGATCTTGAAGGTGATATGGGTTTAATGAATAAAATATGTCTTCTTTTACAATTCTTGTACCCTAAACTTGCAACTTTATGAAGCTAATCATAAATGGGAAAACTCTCACCAGGTCAAGGATATTTCCCATTCCATTGGTGTGTTCATGGGATGTCAGGGTTTGATTGACATCTCCTCTTCTGCTGAAGTTCTGTGCTGGTTTCTCAGGCTGGGCACTGCAATACTAAGAATGGAGAGCAGGTATGGAAAAGCTATCACAACAAAGTCACAGCAAAGCAGCTTCACTCCGTGCAGGAGACGATGATGGTGATGTGGGACATTTTCAGTGACCGTGTAAATGTTACCTGAGACCAGAACATGAGGTGGAGGTACCTGTGGACAGCACTCACTGCCAGACCCCCTTTCCCATAGCATGAAGGATACAGATGCTGAACCACCATAGAAAGCTATAAAATCTATGTGGCAGTAACCAGAGTCCCTTTCTTGAACCTTTGTTGGAACATTTGTGATACAAACTCTGAGAAGACATTTATTTAATGAGTTTGCTTTCTTACCAAGAAAGCTCTCTATCTAAAAATAACATTCCAGTTAAATAAATAATCTAATTACTTTCACCCTTCAGGCCAGGCTTGGCACATACAAGTCAGTAATCCAGTGTTGCTACTAAGGCAACCTAGGGCTGTGGGAAACTGGATTATTGACCTAAAAGATGATTTCCTTCTTTACTTTCTTTGTGCTGTACATGAATTTCTGCAAACGAATGGTCTATAATCTTACCTAGCCAGATACTGGGAAACTGAGATAGAATATGAGGTGGAAAATTTTATGAGACAACAAAGAGACAACACTTGGCTGACTTTAGAGTGGTTGACCCTTTCTAAGCTTCTGCAGTGCTTGCATGTTTTATAAAAACTTACACAGACACAGCTGACAAACAGAGACTGAGACAGAAATAGAGAGAGACAAAGACAGATAAAGAGACACAAAGAGGAAGACAGAGAGACACAGAGACAGAGAGCTGCTTCCACCTGCTAACCACCACCATCACCACTGTTCTCCATGCTCACATATTTCTTTAGAGAGAAATTATTGGGAGAAAAGAACTAAATCTATAAGAAAAGATTTTTTTCTCTGTTATTCTCAATACCATGCCATTTATTTCACAAGCTATTTGACAAGTAGACAGTAAAGTCTGCCAAGAAGCCATTATTTTCTGCTCTCCACCTAAGTGACTAGTTTTGTAAGTGAAATAGCATGATTAGGAGTATGCACACTATCTGTGTCTGTGCGTGTGGGTGTGCACATATGTACGTGTGTACATGCAAGTGAAAGTGCAAGTTAGTGTGTGTATGTGAATGTGGGTGCACACATGTGTGCATGTGTTTACATGTGTGTGCATGTTCATGTGAGTGCATGTGCATGTGTGTGTACATGCACACATGTGCACATGTGTTTACATACACGCCACTAAGTTTTCAAGAAGAAACAATGGAGACAAAACATTTCATCTTTGATCCAAACCCAAATCGTCTTTTGCAGAGTAGTTTTATCAGCCTAACTATGAAACTGTAACTACAGACAAAATTTTGATCACTTTTTTTATAGGCATGAAAACATACTGTGTACTAACAGTGGTGAGGTGATAGGTTCTGATGCCTTTATCTCTAAAACTCCATAAACAACTTGCTATTAAAAGAAAATAACACCCTCTGAGGCAGTGCCTTCTAATGCAGAAGCAAACAACTTAGCGTGTGTGCATCACAGTGCTAATTGAGCTCCTCTCCTTGTTACTCAGTTCTAGAAATATGAAACCTTCCTTTGCACATCAAGGCTGCCACAAACAGGTGGCTGACTCCTTACCCCTAATTTGCTTTGCTCTGCTTTTGTGTCTGTCATTTTAGTAGGCATCATCATACAAGGGGTTTCTGAAGTTAAGGAACTTCATATGGCTGTGTCATTAAAACCTAAAATATCTCTGACTCAAAGCTAACAAGGATATCATGAGGAGCAGGGCATTCCCATTCCTTTCAGTGAGCTCTGTCACAAGCAGCGCTCACACACTGTTAGAATGGAAATCCTTAGGACATTTTTGTTTCCATGTGTGTAGTTCACATTATTTCAGGAACGAAGGTATAAAACAGGTCATCTAGAACAATTATGATGTGAATAAGTGGAAAATATGAATGGAAAGCAAGACATATTTTTTGTCTTTAATGATGTGTATGTGTACGCCTCTCTGAGTTTTTTGTTTTTGTTTTTGTTTTTTGTTGTTGTTGTTGTTGTTGTTTGAGACAGGATTTCTCTGTGGCTTGGAGGCTGTCCTGGAACTAGCTCTTGTAGACCAGGCTGGTCTCAAAATCACAGAGATCCATCTGCCTCTGCTGGGATTAAAGCGTGCACCACCACTGCCCGGCTAATCCCTCTCTGAGTTTTTATGCCACATCCCTGCAGGTGACTGAGGAGGCCAGAAAAGGGTGTCAGATTTCCTGGAGCTGGAGTTACAGGATGTTGTGGGTCCAGCGGGTGTCAAGACCTGAACTTAGGTTCTCTGCAAGAACAGCAAGTGGTCTTAATCACTGATCCATCCGTCCATCTCTCTAGTTTCATAAGTGAAAAGTAAATGATTCTTTTCCATCATGGAAAAACTCAGATGAGCCTTATGCAAGCTTCCCTGAGACATTAGAGAGTGTGTTCTTCTGGACCAGGTGTTGGCTCTGAATTTAAGTCTTCTAAGCCCCAGGGCCCTCTTCTATAAAACAGAAATATCGGCACCATGCCTAATGTATGGGGTCCTTAAATCTCTAAGTGAGAAAAAATCTATCTGAAAATTCTGTGAAATGTCAGGTTCCATGAAACAAAAGTGACTATAACAACAACCAGAGGACAGAGGGGATTTCTCTATCTCCCTCAATTCCAAAATGCCACTTATTTCTCTAAACATAATCCCAATATTTCTGTCTCTCTTTTTTTAACTTCCATCTCTGCTTGCCCTGCCTGCCTCAATATCTGGGTATTCATTTTCATTTTCAGCGTCAAATCACAGCAATAAAAGTTCGATTTCTTTTGTAGTATGAAAATCACAGAAGTTCTGCCCAAGGCTTAAAACTCTCTCTCTCCTCCCCCCCCACCACACAAAAGAGGTTTTGGTTGCATGCTATTGGTTATAATAGGATTTGACCTGTATATCAATTAGCTGTGTAATACATTTATATTATGAAAGCATTTGGGAGAAATGAATTGTTGTTGTGGATGGTAGCCATGTCATAGACTCAGATGTGTGGAGGGGAAATTGATTTAAATCACCACAGCTTATTTTCATCGTCCTGAAAGGAGACTCAAGTGGCCCCCTAGCCCTTTGTGGTCTTTTTATCAAAGCCATGGTGACTTGAAGCAACCAATCTACAGTTACAAAAATACTCTAATGCAGACATTGAGGTTGCCTTGGACTTTAATGAATTTCAGCAAGAGGTTTGAGGAGGAGAAATGTTTTCTTCATGGCAACATGATTGACATTTTCTTGGGAGTTTTGTCAAAAGGGATCCACAAAGGTAAATTACTCTCTTTGTGCTTCAAGTTTGCAGGAAGCATTTTTAGATAGAGTTACATATAAATTGGAGACTCAACCTTGATATAAAATAACAGCTGTAGAAAAGAAATCTATACAGGGTCAATTTTGAGCAAATCTTGCCTGAAGCATTTATTTTATCACTGAAGCTTCCAAGGCTCCTACAGGAGAGTTAACAAAAAACAAGTGACCGACTCAGTCTTGAGCCCATGAGCCAGACAAGCCCACAGAGGAAGTAGGTCAATATTTAGAACACTATATAAGTCAGGTATGCTGGGGAATGTCTGAACTCAGGAAGGTGAGGTAGGAGATTGCTTCAAGTTCAGGGCCAGCCTGGGTTACCATAGCAAATACCAGGTTAGTCTGTGACTCATGAAACAAACATGAGTGATGGGAACTGATGGGGATTGGACTGGAAGTCATGGTCATTTCCCTTGTGGTTGATGAGTATGATACCTTTTCCTGTGATGGGCTCCATGATATCACTCTCTTATCTTTAATATCAGTGCCCTAGAAGAAGATTTTATTCTATTTCTATTTTTAATTGTGTGTGTGTGTGTGTGTGTGCGCGCGCGCGCATGCGCGTGCATGCGCGTGTATGCGCATGCACCCCCACATGCATGCAGATGCCTGTAGAGTCCAGAAAATGGCATTATTAGATATCCTAGAAATGTTACAGGCAGTTGTGAGCAGCCACATGTGGGAGCTGGGATCTGAATTCCAGTCCTCTGCAAGAGCAGCAAGCGCTTCTAACTGCTGAGCTTCTCTTCAAAACCCACAGATTTCTGTTTTGCTGTGAAGTCCCAGCAAACTCCAAGAGTGTGTCTCCTGGAATCCACTTTCCTTGTGTTTACAATGATCCCT
Source organism: Cricetulus griseus (assembly GCF_003668045.3). Classification (NCBI taxonomy): domain Eukaryota; kingdom Metazoa; phylum Chordata; class Mammalia; order Rodentia; family Cricetidae; genus Cricetulus; species Cricetulus griseus. The sequence continues at coordinate 268,802,043 of NW_023276806.1, forward strand.
AGAAGTTTGAATGCATTCATGTGAGCACAGATAAAGGGTTTTTTTTTAAAATGCAGTTTCATTTTTTACTTTTGTGTTTCTTAAAAATGTCTTCCCACTAATGCCAGAACAGGCCTTAGCATAATGAGACTCTTATCATAACTTCTTGGAACCCCCTAGAGCTGCAAGCCTTAAAGCATACTCACAGAGATAGGGAGATGGCTTAGTGGCTAAGTACTGGCTGTGCAAGAATGAGGACCTAAGTACCAATTCCCAACACCCATATGAAAGCTATGCTCTTCTGCATGACCCTGTGACCCCAGAGCTGGCAGGGACAGACTGTGCTTGCTGACAGAGTTCAGTGACGGATCTTGCCTTAAGGAAATTTGGCAGAGAGTGACAGAGGAGAGCAGGCTATCTTCTGTGGGCTTCTGCAGGAAGAACAGAGTTCCAGATATGCACATGTATATATACCAGATACATATGCACACACCACATTCACCATACACATACAAATATCAATAGGTAAATATATCATTTTTACATCTCCCTAGGAACTCTAGCTAGCATGTGGTAGGAAAATGAGGATGGCTCTTAGAAGAAGATCACTGTGCTGATTGGTTCATTTTATTGTCAACTTGATACCACCTAGGGTCATCTGAGAAGAGGAAAACTCAATTGAAAAAAAATGGCCCCAGAAAACTGGCCTGTAGGTGAGTTTATGAGACATTTTTTTTCTTAATTGGTGATTGAGGTAGAAGAGCTCAGTTCACTCTGGACAGTGCAACTCTCGGGCAGGTGGTCCTGCTTCTGTAAGAAAGCAGTCTGAGCAAGTGGTGATGAGTAAGCTGGTAAGCAGCACTCTTCCAATGGCCTCAGCTTCAGTTCCTGCCTTTCTGCTCTTGCTTGCCTTTTGGCTTTGGCTTCCCTCAATGGACTGTGACTAGGCATATAAGCCAAATAAACCCTTTCCTTCCCAAGTTGCTTTGGGCCATGATTTTAACCACAGCAATAGAAAGTTGACTAAGATAATTGCCCACAACAGGTGTTGGTTAAATAAGTGTAACTCAGAAGTAATTGTGGTTATTTCATTTATTTTTGATAGATTATGATGTCACTGTCTTTTGTCCCTGGCCTCTTATTTCTTTAATGCTAGATAATTCCAAACCCTTGGGGAAGTATATAACTGAAACAAATTATGTCCTATTCTGAAAGTGGATTGTTGCTGAACATCACTGTCTTTTGCTTTTAAGAAATAAGTACCTGGTTTCCATGGTGCATTTCAAGGAGCCACAAGGATGGCATGATGTTGATCAGGTATAAAAAGATGGCCGGAGAAAGCCTGCAAGGGGAGAAAGTGAGTTTAGCTTCTTTTTTTTTTTTAATTTTCAAGGAAATAATTAAGGAAAGGGCAAAGGAGATGGTTCAGCAGATATAGTGCTTGCTGCACAACCCGAGGACCTAAGGTCAAACCCCATGCACCTACGTAAATGCCAAGTGACCTTGAGTAATCCCAAAATGCAAGGACCTTCTGGGCAAGCTGTCTAGGCTACCAGAATTGGCAAACTCTAGGTTCAAATGTGACACCCTGCCTAGATATAGAAGTGGAGAGGGACTGAGTAATGAATCCAGCATCAACCCTTTGCCTTCTGTGTGCATGTGCACACCTAAACACATGAGTTCCCACTATGTGAACACACATGTGCACTACACACACACACACACACACACACACACACACACACACACACACACACACACACACGTCCTTCCCAATAGAAGGAAAACAAATGCCTGAGCCTGATCATGGTCACTCTCTGATATTGTTACATGGTTATTTCTGCTGCAGGGATTACAGAGAGCCACAGTAACTGCAAAGCCTCTACCAGCTGCCATTCTCACCGAATCCCTAATCCAATTAATAGAAGCTGGCTGTAATATGACACTGGGGACACTGCCAATTAGTTTCAGGCACAACACTGCTTATTTTGTGTTTATGATGTTTTATAGAAAGCAAATGCAGCCAGAGCAAATCCTGGGTTTATTTAGATTTCAGGGAAATTGACAGTAATTTTTTCTTTCAATTCTCAACATAGAATTCTGTTATCTTAAATAATAACTTCTTGCTAAAACACAAAACCCAAATGATGGGGACAAGGAGGCAGAACGGTTCATTGGTTTCCTGTGTATTTGCTAAACCCAGAAAATTAAAAGAAAAACAACAGCCAGAGGTTGGGGAATTTTCGAGAGGTTAGTTCAATATTTGTCAATTCCTGATTCAGAGGGAGAGCTGAAGAGCAGGCTGATAGAGACACCCTTAGGTTCAAATGGCCTGTGCTGATAACCTACTGATTTGTTTCCAAATCCACACAATGGAGACAAGTATGGTAACCACCAGTTCTTAATGCCAGGGATCAATCTGCATGGCTTTGCCAATGGAATTGACTTTCTCAGAGTCTGGAGGTTGCAGCTACCCATAGAGGGCCAGCATGGCAGGGTTCAGTGAGTCTCCCATTCTGGCTACTACAGGAGAACTTTTGGCTGTTGACTTTGCATAGCTTTGTCTCAGGGTTCATGTTGGAAGAGCCCTTCTACTCCCCTCTTTTTGAAGCAGTTTCATTGGATTAGGAGCCAGTTGTATAATATAATTTTATCTCCAAATCCTGTCCCATTTATGAATATGAAATCTGGACGGGAGCTGTGTGGTAGCACATTGTAGCTGCACTGACCTGGCAGGGGTCAGTGTGCCCAATATCTGGCAAATGGAAGAGCTCAATAGAAAGTGGATTATACTCCTGCTGATTGTGGAATCGTGCCTGTGTTCCTCATCTTCACAATCTAAAATCACCAGGAAGAACAAACTCTGCGAGGGATTGTCTTGATTTGATTGCACGTGGGCATCGGTGAGAAATTTTCTTAACTGAGTTAATTGACTTGGGAAGGTCCACTCTGAAGGTGGGCAGCACTGTCTTCTAGGCTGGTCTCTGAACTGAGTCAGTACAGAGACAGATAGCAACAAAAAATGCAGAGATCCAAGCATTTACTTGCTCTGTGTTCTGACTGTGGAGATGATGGATCCGGTTCTTGCTTTGACTTCCTCACAATAACGGATCGTAGCTTAGAATCAGAGCCAAAATAAATCCTTTCTTCTCTAAGTTGATTTTGGGTCAGGGTGTTTTTATCACAGCAACAGAAATGAAACTAGTACAATGTGCAATGAAAATACACCCTTAAAAGAGAAATTTGGCACTAGGGAAATGTCCAGAGACTCACAAGGATGACCCCAACTAAGAATCTAAACAATAGTGGAGAGTCTACCTTAAATGCCCTTCCCCTATAATGAGATTGATGACTACCTTGTATGTCATCCTAGAGCCTTCATCCAGTAGCTGATGGAAGCAGAAGCAGATACCCACAGCTTAGCACTGAGCCAAACTCCTGGAATCCAGTTGTAGAGAGGGAGGAGGGATGAGCAAAGGGGTCAAGACCATGCTGAGAAACCTACAGAAACAACTGACCTGACCAAGTGAGAGCACATGGACTCCAGTCATAAAGCTGGGGAACCAGCATTGGACCAAACCAAGCCCTCTGAATGTAGGTGCTGGTTAGGAGGCCTGGGCAGTCTATGGGACCTCTGACAGTGGAAGCAGTATTTATCCCTAGTGCACAAATAGACTTTGGGAGCCCATTCCCCATGGAGAGATACTCTCTCAGCCCAGATACACAGAGGAGGGCCTAGGCCCTCCCCCAAATAATGTCACAGACTTGATGATCCCCATGGAAGGCCTCACCCTCCTTGGGTAGTGGATGGGGCGTGGGATGGGAGGGTCAGTGGGGGACATGGGAGGATGGGAGGGAAAGGGAACTGGGATTGTCATGTAAAATAAGATTGTTTCTAAATTAAATAAAAAAGAAAATGCACCCTTAAAATTTTGAAATAACAAATTGGACACAGTGATGTGCACCTGTAATCTCAGTACCCTGGAGGTTCATGCAGGAGGATTGCAAACTTGAGGCCAATTTGTGATGGGTAACAAGATTCCTTTAAAGACCAAATAGTAGTAGTAGTAGTAGTAGTAGTAGTAGTAGTAGTAGTAGTAGTAATAATAATAATAATAATTGAAATAAGTGTTCTTTCCAAATTAATTTCTTCAAATTATATTCTGCTTTTAGTTTTGTGTTTTCAAGACAGGATTTCTCTGTGTATCTCTGGCTGTCCTTGAATGCACTGTAGACCAGGCAGACCTGGAAATCACAGAGATCTGCCTGCCTCTGCCTCCTGAATGTTGAGATTAAAGGTGTGTACCACCACTGTCTGGCACGTTTTGTTTTGGATTAAACTCATCCTTGATCGAGTATCACAAAGTCACATTTGTAAGTTAATTCATTTTATTAAAAATGTTTTAGTACATATTTGTAGTTGTGAGATTAAATATTACCCAAACAATACTATTATAAACCAAAAATAAAGATAAAGGGAAAAATGGGTGAAGTTTTAAAAGGTTATTAACCCCTTTGTTGTCTTCTTTTACCTTCTTAGAAGAAAGGACAAGAAAAAAAGAGGTCTTTAAAAAAATCAATATTTAATATAGACACGCTCCTACTTTTGATTTCTTGCCCAAACCAATTTTGAAGCAAAAGGTTATGGGTCAAGATATTATTAAAATCTGCCGCGGAAGATGTCTGAGCTGTGGGGAAATGTCAAAAACCCATGTTGAGCAAGCTCTTAAAAAAAAAGAAACCATCAACTGTTTGACCTTATATACCACAGGAAACGTGAGTAAGAGCTATTGTGTGACACGGGGAAGGAAGCGAATTCTGGTCAGAGAGCAAGCTGAACTATGTCACTTGTTTTTGTTTGGACACACTGAATGTTGACTGAAGCAAAAGATTGTTAACCTGAAATTAATTTTGAGACTAATGCCTAGTAATACCATTACAATAATAATCTGGGGGAGTATTAGGCTGAGCAGACACAAGCTCTCAAAGGAAGCTGAGAATAAAACAATGACCTTAGTATCTTTGATGTGCTAGATTCATTTCTATAATTAGAAAAATACTTTCCATTTCAGTGCATGTCCCTTAATTAGGAGATTGGCTATGCAAACACACACACACACACACACACACACACACACACACACACACACACACACACACACAGAGGCACCTACCTACCTCAAGATTCAGGATTTTCTGTATAATGTAACGTAGAAAGTCTAACCTCCCTCATCCGATACTCAAGGACTCCTTGACCTGTCTTAGTGTTACTTCCCATTACCCCACCACATCCCATCAAGACTAGTGACTCAGTAGCCCAACTTACTGTGTATTTAAGACAAAGCAAAACAAATCGAACAGAAACATGGACTAGGTCAGTGGTATAAGGCTTTGCTGGAGCTTTGGGTTCCAGCCCCAGTGCTGCTATAGCAAAAAATAGGGAGAGGTTCCCCTTCTTCATCCCTTCTTTAGCAGGGTTATCCTACTTGGAGAAGGAGGTGAGAAAAAAGGATCAAATTGAGGAATTAATTCACTTAACTGTATCAACAGCCCTCTAACAAACATTGGGTCCCAGTTTAGAACAGCATCCTACTTTGGCTGAGCTGTGAAGAGAGGATGTGGAGTGCCATTAACTGTGAGCATCTCCCCCAAAACAATGAAAACTTTTTTGGGGGATGGCCTTCTGTACCTGTCTGCCCATTTATATTGGATGTGTACTGGCAGCCAGAACCTGCTTTGTTCCTGCTGAGAACACTGCACTAATTTGCAGTCATGTGGATATCAGACTAGCTTTCCGAATCCAAGCATTCTGAAGGCAGACCCTGTATCTCTCCACCTTTCCCTCTCTCCGATTGTTCATATCCTTGTCTCTAAGAGACCACATTATCTTGCATTCAGTTAATTGCGTTCAGTTAAGTTCAGCACGTGTTTAAACTCTTGCATTTACTAATAAAGAATAACTGAATGGATTTTTAAAAAAGGCTGAATCTACTAACGTATACATGGATCTTTTATTTCTGCATGTCCAGCACCAAAGATGTTCTTTGAGCCTTGATCTTGGAAGAATTATTACTCACCATTTATTTTTTAAAGATTAATATACACTCTGATGTACGTGGGTATGCACACAACACCTTTGTGCAGGTGTCCACAGAGACCAGCAGACAGCATCCGCATGTAACTCCAGAAACTGGAGTTACATGTGGTTGTGAACTGCCTGAAGTGGAGGCTAGGGACTGAAGTTGAGTCCTCCGGAAAAGCAGCAAGTGCTCTTGACTACTGAGCTGCTTCTCCTGTCCAGTGACTCGTAATGTCTAAGGCAGAATGGTCAGTAGAAATGGTCACATTTGGAAGACCTGAATTGGATTACCACTTCTTCCATTCCTTCATGTTGAGGGTTTATTTTTTTCAACCTTTTGAGATATAAGCTGGTTAAGAGTGTTACGAGAAGCGATCCCAAAGGCTATGACAGACTCTGAAGACCCCCCTATGGAAGGCCTCACCCTCCCTGGGGAGCAGAAAGGGTATGGGAGAGGTAGGGTTTTAATTGGGGGGGGATGGCAGGGGAGGAGGGGAAGCAGAGGGAACTGGGATTGACATGTAAAACAATCTTGTTTCTAATTCAAATAAAAAATTTAAAAAATTAAAAAAGCAAACTTGGCTAAGAATTTCCTTTATTAAAATGTAATATGTAAATACTAATAAAGTTATTAACGTGGGAAAAAAAGAAGTCTCTGGTGATACGGTTCAGTTTTGTTTCATATTGATTTCCCTGGTTTATGCTAACATTTGGGCTGCTGATTGTTCCCTTCTTTTAATTATGTTGCAATCTCAGCAGTGCTTTGGAGAGTGGACTGAGATATTCACTGCTTTGTATGATGGGCTAAAATCTCATTGGAGCAAATGTTTTGTCTTTCACATATGGGTTCACATATATAGGGCTCTGTGACAGTTAGACTGGTTAACTTTACTTAACCTAGAGAGCTCTTGGAAGAAAATCCCAATGAATATTGCATACATTAGGATTTACTGTGGGCACAATTTGTGAGGGATTGTCTTATTAGTTTAATTGATTGCAAGAAGACACATTTATAAAAAAAAAGTGTTAGGAGAAGCAATATGACCCACATGGCCAACATTTCATATGCTTGGTTACATTTCTTCTGCGTTCCCTGGGCTCAGGTCTGAAATTTTAGCCATGACTACACAATGGTGACTATGCATAACAATTACTTAGTTCATTTTAGTGGAGTTTTTTTTCAGATATCCTAAGACCAGTTCTGTTTTTAAACCATGATTCTCACAACTAAACCTATTTAAAACTGCTTGAACCAGAGCGTGCTGTTAGCTCAGCTGAGAACACCACAACCACTGGCTTCTCATTTGACCTTTGCAAAGTGGAGAAGTGTGTGGGACTCTTGCCCATTTTAGGCTCTGAGATGCAAGATGTGGCCCACTCTGGGCCCCGCATGCCTCTTGCGCTGTGTTACTTTTCTTCCTCACCAAGCTTCTGCAATATTCTTCCAATGCTTGCAATGACAAATTGCCTCCCTGACTCAGACCTTCATGTACGTGTCTGTCTCTCTGAGATTCTCTCTCCCCAGTGCAGCCTGAATATTTCTTTCTCCTGGTTCATGTCAACACTGTAGGGTGTAGAGACTCCCTTAGAAACCTTTCACATGTCACTCAAGTCTCAAGTTTTCCTTTCATGCATTTTCTCCTTATGCTTTCAGAATTTATGATTGTATACGTGTGTTAGTGATGGGGGATGTTCTTCTGTATATTTGCTTCTCTTATTGGTTGGTAAATAAAACACTGATTGGCTAGGCAGGAAATACAGGTGGGGCTACCTGACCAGGAGAATTCTGGGGAGGGGAGATAGAGAGAAGCCACCAGAAGATACCATGTAGCTACTGGGAAGATAGGATGCACCTGGCATTGTCTGGTAAGATAAAACCATGTGGAAATATTTAGATTAATAAAAATGGGTTAATAATTAAGAGAGAGCTAGCCAATAAGAAGCCTGGGCCATCGGCCAAACAATTTATAATTAATATAAGCTTCCGTGTGTTTATTTGGGACTAAATGGCTGTGGAACCAGGTGGGACAGAAACTCCCTCTTTATGTTAGTGTGCCCTCACATGTCAGATATCATTTAGTTATATATCTTCCCCCAAGTAATCCTAAATTTTAGTGAAATGCATTTTTGACTGTCTGCCGTAACTAAACAATACTTTCTGCTCCTTCAGAGTGCCTGGCACACGTGGGGTCCCCACAAACATTTAATGATTTGATGAAGTTCCTGGTTTGATTAGAAATATCTTCTTGAAATAAAACCATAAATTAATTTTATTAGAAATTTTGAGTGAAACTATTACTTTTTTTCTTTTCTGCTCTTACAAAAGTTTAGTGTCTCATCCTGAGGAGATAGCTATCTTGTGTTAGTTTGAAGGACTGTCATACCCTTTAAAATGCTTTTATAATTTATTTAATCTGTGCGTGTTGCTTACACACATGATACAACACATGCATACAGACCAGGGGATAACTTTATGGAGTTGGTGTCTTTTTCTACCATTTGTGTTCTGAGGATAGAACTCTGGTCCTGGGACTTGGCAGCAAGTGTCTTTACTGTCCCAGGTCTGTAGTAGTCTCGATTTTGTGCCATCAGCTCTCTTCAGTTTGGGAACCAAGGAGAATTTGGATTTTAAAATTAATAAATTGTACCTTTCCCCATGTTTGGCTGTGTAATTAATCAATTTGCCTGGTCTTTCTTAGGAGCTTCCAGATAATAGCACTTTGTTTTTTCTGTTTGTTTTGTTTTTTGTTCTTTTGACTTGATGGCTTCAGGAATAATTATGTTCCAAGTACTTGCTCCATGACTAACGCTACAAGAGAAACTAACCAGCTCAGAAAATGAAATGTGTTAGGTTCCTGCACACTTATTTATAAAAATACCACACATTATACTACTAGACAATGACTATGACATATCCAATCAGAAAATTTGTACAAAACTGACAATAGCTTACAATCAATGAGCTAGCTTCTTGGAGAAACTCAAACGTATTATAATCTCAATTATGGTCAGAAAATTAAAGTTGCCAGGTCCTGCTATTTTAGCACCAAATTATTTTGCTCACATGTGTTTTCTAACTTAAAATTTCCTTTAAGATTCTTTCCTGCGTACCAGTTCTCTCCATAGGAATACCCAATAGCCTTTTCCTATGTACACTAATATAATTATATGCTGATTAATAAACTAATTTACTTGGTTTTATTTCTTGAACATTTGCATATCTATGTCTTGCTCAACACTACTCTGAACTCTCTTACCTCCTGTTTTATTTTTTATCCTTTAAAGCAGGATATCAGATAGCTCAGGCTGACATTGAAGTCTGGATTCTTCTTCCTCCCTCCATCTTGCTAGTGTTGGTGTTGTTGGCAAGTACCACTACATCCAGCTTAGCACTAAGTTCTTCAAAAGATGTACTTGCTGATGTTTTTCCTTTCATTTTGTACTAAAACTAAAATGCTATTTATCACACAAAGTAGTCATTTCAACAAATTATAATGCTTTTCATAAAATGATTATGTCATGACATTTAGCACTTTAGTGCTGGATGGATTTTATTTATTTCAATTCAGCATTAGCCTAGAATTATGATTCAATTTTGCTCTTTCTAAAAATGACAATTTATTGTTCTTACTAAAAAATGTAACAACCATTCATTTCTAGACATATAACATTATATACACATGTATAGAGGGAAATTACCCATAATATCACTTGTTACATTAGTTTTTCTTTTTTTCTGGCTTTCCAATCACATATACAAATATGAACTTGGGGGTAATATTTAAATAAAGCAAAAATAATATTCAAAAATTACTTCTATGTGAATACAGATTTAATTTCTATTTCACTTCATAGTACACTGTACAAAACAGAATGGAGTTGCAAGGGTCATACACTCAAATTTCAAAATCCAATGTTAAAGCCTTTTAAATATGCTCAGTAAAATTTCTGGAAATATTATTTTCTTGGAAATTAAGAAACTATACCAAGTTGCCCATCTTTGAGGCCCTGAGTTGTGCCTTAAGGGTTTCTTGTCATCTTTATTGGTGGCTGGTTTCTCTGGATGGATTTCAGACTGTGTGACTTCCATGTTGGCTCCTCAGCAAGGGGATGTCATGAGTGTCAGGGGATTTATGGTTGTCAACACCTTGGTACTTTACCTGCCTTTCTGTAGCATCTCAAAATAAGCCCAATTATTTTGCAGGACTATAGCCTCTGAACTCCTGGAAAGTCACTATCTAGACACCAGCAATTATCCATTATTTTTTTAAAGTAAAATACCCTTCTCCTCTACCCCTACTCTCAGGTCTCTTTACATGTACCTTTGGCAGTCAAGGGAAGCCATTACTGATTGTCCATAAACTCATGAGAACCCCCAAAGAAATAGGCTGGGCATATTTTATTTTTTTCTTTTCAGATTTTTTTATTTGAATTAGAAACAAGATTGATTTACAAGACAATCCTAGTTCCCTTCTCCCTCCCCTACCACCCCCGCAACTGAAACCCTACCTATAACATATCCTTTCTTCTATTCTTCCCCTGACTCAACCTTTCTGCTCCTTCATGACCTCTGCATCCTTCCTCTTCTTCCCGTCTCATTCTTGTAGCTCCCTCCCCACTCTTCCCATGCTCTCAATTTGCTCAGGGGATCTTGACCCTTTCCCCTTCTCCAGGGGAGCATGTATGTCTCTCTTAGGGTGACTGGGCATATTTTAATAACTGTCAATCATATGAAAGATTCTCTTTAATTTATCCCATATAAATATACTAGACAGACACTAGCAAGAGAGGAAGGGAATTTTTGAAAGGATTCAGACTGTGCCTTGCAACAAAATCATTCATTGTACTTTTGATTCCTTGAGGTCTGCTCACACATAGGTTTTATCAAGAGAGACAATTTTGAAGGTGAATATTAAATTGTTAATTTCTTTGTTAATATTTTCTAAAGCAACAATCATACTCCCAAATTATGATGTAAATGGGAATGGAAACTTGTGCTCTCCATACTGCACTCAGTCTCAAAATTCCCAAGAGCATGTTTGAAGTAAGGCCAGCTTTATTACAAGAAGATATCTGACAGTTGAATTTCAGGATCTTGTCCCACAATGGAGCCAGTAACAGGGGAAGAGTATGAATTGATTTGGAAACCCATGTATAATTCTTAACATGAGATATTTCTGGGCAGAGGAAACAATGACATCTTTCTACATGAACTGGCACTGAGAAAAGGCTTGAGGATTCTTGTCATGACAGTTCCTCAACCTATGTCATTATGTCTCTCTTTTCCCTCAGACAACAGCTGACTATGCCATTGTATCTTGACCCTCCAGCCTTTCTGTACCCTGGACATTATTAGTTAGAGACTGTTTTTTGTGTGTCTTCACATGTCACTTTGCACGCATGTGCATGCAGCTGTCCAAACTTTGTATTCCTTCAAGAAACATCACAACATCTTGTAGGAGGAATGTTTGTTTATTGAGAATAAATGTTTTTTTTTTAAATAATGCATAAGTGAAGTTAAGTTGGTCATGATTATAGGGATTTGGGGGGATCTCTAGTAGCATAAAACATATAATGAATGCTATGTATGTACTACTATAATTCATTTCATTCTACATATAGATAATAATATAATTTTACACTTTTCTGTAGACAAGGTTGAATCTTTGCCTGGAGATCCAAACTGAAGCCATCTAGAACTTCTGTTTCCTCTTTTTTTCTTTATAACATATTTAGTTTTTAGAAGAACATCTGCTTGCCCATGAATATGTGAGCCATGTGTTTAGCATGAACTTTTCTGCCTTATGGAAAACATCCTACACCTGATAGCAAGAGGAGACAATGAAATGGAAATCTTGGCTTATTGTCGCTCTCTTAGACAAGTGATTTTTACTTCCCTTCTCCCTCCCCTACCACCCCTTCCAACTAAAACCCTATCTATCACATATCCTTTCTGCTCCCCCTGGATGGTGAGACCTTCCATAGGGTGTCATCAAAGTCTATCATATCCTTTGGGATAGGGCCTAGGCCCATTCCTGTGTGTCTTGGCTCAGGGAGTATCCCTCTATGTGGAATGTCTGCCTAAATTATTAACTCATTTCTATCAAATCTAAGTATTTCCACGTGGTCTTGGCTTCCTGGGAATGCTGGATCTGCAACTCCTTTGTCTGCTACATGTCCACAGAGAAGAGGACAATTTCCTATTTGTCCCTGCTTATAGTCTGATTCTGCCCAGTTATGTCACCTCTTGCCTCTCTGTACAGACCTCCAGACCTCTATGGTTAGCTAGTAGCAGTTTCTGACCAGGTAAGCTACTTCCTGGGATCACATGATGATTCCTCCCTGCCTACACTTCCCAGAATCCTCCTTGTCTCCTAGTCCCACCTATCATCCTGCCTGACCAATTAGTGTTTTATTTGGCAACCAATGAGATAAACATGTACACAGAAGCACATTACCCATCAAGTCCAAGTTAGGGGAGGGATTTCATTCTCTTGAGAATGACTAATCTTTAATATATGCATAAGTTAAGTCAATCAATTACACATTGTCCACTTGTGGGGCCCAACATATAAACCATAAAATATAATACCCTTGTGTTTTATATATATATATATTATATATGAAATTATATATATATATACTTATATGAAATTATATGAAATGAATATATATATATATATATGGAGATGCACAGATATATATGTGGGTAATAAGTTTACATTCAGAACAAGGGAACCAGGTCAGTACCATCCCTGCCACTTGTATGAGCAATTTCCTGTATCTTAAATATCATTTCTATTAGAACTTTAAGCAAGAACTTCTCATAGTACTACATTATTATTTTTAAAATAAAAAAACCCCACTGGTTTTCCATAACAACATAGTTGATGCACTTGGGGATTCAGTCTCCTGATACTAATACTTCAGAAGAATTTATAAAGTAGTGTGGGGCACCCACATAAGGAACCCAGCCTTGATGTACATGTGAATTCTCCACTGCTAAAGAAAAATTAAACAGTTCACATTTGTCCCAATCCTGTGTACCTAATATTGTCACTGCTGTGAGGAGTATCATAGGAAATGTAAAAAGTAGGAATATTTTTGTGCTGATGTATTTGAGCTCCACATATTGATTTTTTCTTTGTTTTGCTCTAAGACAAGAAAATAAATCAAAAGATGTCAGTCACCTTGATTTCAGTTCTGAAAGTTATCAGTTTTATATTCTCATGGATGAAGTTTGGACATTGGCCAGTGCTTCAATTTCCTTGATATCCTACTCTAATTCAAGTATAATTATGACATCTGTGCCCTGTCCGTCATGAAATAAAAGGGGAGAACCCTGGCTTTGCCTTCACAGTCCATCACAGAAGGATGGTAAGGGAAGACCAGGACTGAGCCTTGGCATGAATGACACAAAACAAAGCCACTGGAGGGGAGGTATTCAATGTGTGCTTCCAAAATCACTAGAACCTTAATTCATCTTTCTATACTGAGATGGGGGCTCGGGATACAGCGTGCATACACCTGCAAGCACACCAGAAGAAATGGAGAATATAGAAGATGATGTTAAATGACTCCGGTACACATTGACTCACTGCAGACAGGCTTGGAAAACCTGACTCACAGTGGAAATTTTACTGAAAGGACTAAAAATCCAGAGAACTTTCAGGAAATATGAACAGCAAGTGAGGCTGAGATTAGACAGAGCACATTCTACCTTCTGAGAGAATATCCGTGGCCTAAATTGGCCACATGGAAGTCACTGGGTCTGCCTTCAAAGGTCTCTATTTCATCCTGTCTGGGGTCCCAAAGATTAGTGGGATTGAAAATGAACAATATCATCTGATTATATTTAAGGCCCACTCCATGAGCTGGCACCTGTCTTAGTTAGGATTTCTATTGCTGTAAAAAGATACCAGGGCCATGATGACATTGCTTGGATGGCCAAGAACATGAGACTAGATAGGCCATAGACCAAGGGGAAAACCAAATAGAATTGTTTTGCCCAAGGAACGTAACAATAAAATGAATCACACTGGGGGGATGTGTCATTAGTATCTTAAGGCACATAAAAATTATCCCCTTTTGATTATTTCTTCTCCCTGGATGATTCTAATATGTGGGGCCCTTATGATGGTTTGAATGCAAAACAGCTTCTATAGTCTGAGACATTTGCATACTTAGTCCCAGGATTTAATGCAGCTGTTTGAAGAGGTTTAATAGGCATGTCCCTGCTCAGGGACCAGTGTCACTAAGGGCAGGCTTTGTGATTAAAAGCCTTGCCCCATTTTCGGTGTACTTTCTCTGATTTGCCTTTGTGGTTCAAGAGATAAGTTTGCAGCTTCCTGTTCCTGCCAGCGTGCCCGTGGCCCTCGTGCTGTGCTCCCCACCATTGTAAACTAACCATCAGGGGTCAGAAGACAAAGAAAACTCCTCTGCAAGTTGCCTTGGCCACAGTGTTTCTTTAAAGCAAAAGAAAAGTCATGAATATAGACCATTTCACTTTCGAAAACATCTGCCTAGCTCAACTACCCCTCCAACTACTGAATAGAACCTGCTTGTTTCTCACTCTGTAATCCACATCACACAGGTGCCCACTGTTTGTATCAGTCATTAGTTCACTCAATATATTAGCTCATTAGTTTATTAAGTATGCACTTCTTCATTAAAATCGTGAGACTGAGGGAAGGAATTTACTTCTATTCATTTCCATATTTTCCATATTGGCATGTCTACTACATTGAATGAGTGCTGACTTCCATCGTGCTTGAATGAAGGGTGATTCTCAAGGCTCCATGCCCTGTCAACTGGGAGTGTCCTCCCTCCCAGCTGGGCTTGGTATTCTTCCATCCGGATGCAGGACTCACCCTTTAACTCTGATGAAGCTCAAATGCTACAAAGTTCCCTCTCCTCTCCACTGTTGCTCACTCATCCTCTGGAATGTTGAAGAGCTAGTGCACCAGACAAGGATGAGAGCTTGTGGTCTTCATGACACCCTCTTTCCTCCTTTCCAAGTCTGTCAGCCAAGTGAAAAGGTTTAGTAATTCAGTTTTCCATATGAAAATGGGAAAAATAGAGGAAAAAAAAAACAGCTGCAGTGGTTGTTGGATTAGATTGGGCCACTGGTGTGAAATCCAACAGACCTCGGAACTTGATAAATGCTAAAGATTCACAATGGTTGTCATTCCGCACATTAGAGCACTTAATCAAAATGCCACATTTTATTTAAAATTTTCAAGGTTTCTTTTTTTTGGCTCCCTGATACTTTTGTCAGGCCATGGTACCTGCATAATTTTGTTGTTACTCACCACACAAATAATTGTCAAACCTGATTTGGTGGCATGTATCTGTAATCACAACACACAGGAGGAGGAAAGAATGCCTCAGGTTAAAGGCTACCAGTACTACATAGGACTGTCTAGAAAACAAAGCAAAAGCAAAAAATATCTATGCCTAATCAAACATAAAGGAAGGAGGAAGGAGAGATGACAAAAGTCCTTTGCATTATTAATGTTCTGATGAAGAAAGAGCCGTGTTTAAAATTCTGTGCTGTTGCCAATAAATTCAACTTGGGATTTTTTTTCCCTCAGATACTACCTCCTTCCAAGAGAACAGGCTTGAAACTTGTCACAAACTTGGTAATGTTTTCTATTCCCTGAGGAGTACTTCATCACTACTGGCTGGGAAGCAATCGAAATATTGTCTTGTATTTGATTTTACCTAAATGATAATTCACAGATCCATTGGATCTTTGCCCAGGCAACTGAAAATAAAAATCAAGAAAAAAAAATTAAACTAAGTGTTGCTGATTTCCATCTTGGAGACACACAAGTGAAGATCCAGGTAATGTAGACACTAGGGGAATGAAAAGCAAGCTCCCCTGGTGTTCCTTATGGGTGGGTCACGGGTGGGTCCACCCTTTGGGTTCTATAGGATTCCAACATTAACTGTTCCAGCTGGCTAGTTAACGGGGATGCTGTAATGCTCCTTGTCCCTGGGCAGCTGAGCTCAGCATCTAGCTGCACTTTTCCTTTCCAAAGAGCTGGGAAGATGTCCTTGGAGACATGTGCATGCTTGCTACATCAAGAAATTGAATCCCCACTGTCCTTCATAGTACTGGGATTTGTGCCATTCCTGGTTTAGTGTTCCAGGGTCCAGGTTTAAATTTTAACAAAATGAATAATATTCAAATTAGCCTGGAATAGTCCAAAGGAAGTTCAGGGGTGTAATAGGGATTTCTACTCCCAGTGTGTATGCTTACTTCCGCCTGCGGGATTGAGCTGTTCTGCTTCACTCTAGTCTGTCATAGCCATTGATTCAACTCTACAGGATTCTATTGATCTTTTAATATGGGAGGATTGCTACTGCTGAGATAGCCTCCTCCTCCCTAGCACTGTTGTCTGGAAAGCAACTGAAACGCTTATCTTGTATGCTTCGACTTTACCTAAATGACAATTCCTAGATCAATTGGATTGTTTCTCAGATAACTGAAAAAAATAGAAATCAAGAAAACCTTGAGTGAACTGATCATTCTTTCTCTTTCCCCCCTCTTCCGCCTCTTTTTTTCTTTTCTATAGTTGTTCTCATTCAGCCACTTCATTTTCTTCGTCTTCTTCTGTGACAGGTATAACAAGCGTTCCCAATTGGAAAAAGTATAATTCTCCTCCAAATCCATCCTTGTAATAAATGAGCCATGACAAAGATGTCTGTAACTGTAGTGATCTGGAGATAAACAATGGGTAGCCCTCTACTACAGTGGCTAAAATCTATTTCACCATTTTCAATAGTATCAGCATGCATAAATCACAATGTTCTCACCAGTCTGTTGATATAAATCAGGGTGTTTTCACTTTTATTTTCCACAAATATGTTGGAGAGTTGATGTTCCTGCTCATTTCTTTACATACAAATATTTTTGGTTCTATGGGCTGATTGCAAAATAGAATCCCATGGTTCAAAACTTTACCTACCTATTTTTCTATCTCAGTTCATGTCAATTTGCACATACAACTATATAAAATTACCAATTTCCCATATAGATAATATGCCTTGCATTTCACTGTATGTAGTTAGCACAGATAGTACTGTGGTGTTTGTTTTTTCTCTCTTTGATTCTATCAGCTAGCAATTTGGGATAGAAAATGGCTCTTAACAATCTCAAACAGAAAATGATTATGCTGTGTTTTTCTCAGAAAACTCCAACCTAGAATGAAATAGGGCCCAAATCAAAACCTTTCCCATTGTCATCATGTTATTTCAAGGATAATTTCATTTATATTTTCCAAAGCCCATTATCTTACTTTTCTCTTCCTAGTTTGTGGTTTTTATCTACGGTGCAAATGACCATCTTTGCAGGCTGGCTTAGAGCTTATGTTCTGTAACATCAAAGTGCAGCCTAGGGAGTGTGCAGCACTAAGAGCAGACCATTTGCATCACTTTACAAATACTCATTTGTCCCTGAACTTTTGTAATAAGCCAAATGTATCAGCCCTTTCCCCCTCCTTACTTTCAAATACTAGTTGGGATGTTAAGCCAGCAAACTTTCCCTTGAACCAGTGATGTAATACGCAATACACAGCAGAGGTCTGTAGTTGGAAAAGAAGGTCCCCCCCACCAATACCGGCATGGCTCTGGTTACCCTTTAATCTGACTCATTGACCCATGTACATTTTGTCAAGATTATTTTCCCTTTTTTGTTTTAAGTGCCATGACAGCCTGAATCAGCACTACACACAAAAGGCTAATATTCCACCAGCTATGGTATTTCTTCACAACCAGAATGGCTCTGGCCTTCTTTTTGGGAGGAAGGGGTTACTTCAGGTTTTGCTGATCGGGCTGCTTTCTGAGATCTACATTTGTCCCAGAAGAGCTCATAGTTGATGTCAGGACTACTTCACACTGGACAGATTTGGGGCTTGGACTTCCTCCTGCAGTGAAAGATATGTCTACTGTAGTGTATTACAAGTCAGAAAAAGAAAAAGACAAAAACACCTCAAATGTATCTACCATAGGATATGCGGGTAACAAAACATTTCTCCCCTTTTCTTTTTCTCCTTTATAAGTCTTCTGCAGGGAAGTGAATAGCATTTTGCTTTGTGATGTCAAGAAGTCAGATGTAAAATTACTGCAAATGCCTCATGTTTACCAAATTGTTGATGGGAAGGGGGATGGGAAGTAACGTGCCTACCTTTGCTCTGCTAGCTATCCTGGACCCTCAAAGGACCTGAGCATTGACAATTCTAGATATTTTTCAAAAGCAGAGGTTTGAAGTCATGTTCACATCATCTTCAAAGGTAGCCCATTTTCTCCCACAATAACTATGAAATATACAACCTCTCTGCACTTCGTGACAGAATGGCTCCTGTCTCTGAACATGACAGCTAATACAACGGCAAAGTGCATGCAATAAATAATAAACTAATATCACCACCTCCTTCCTACAGGAAAAAGTCCTAACCTGCAGAAGTTTGAGATGGAACTGTCCTGAAAGGCAAGGGTGGGTGGCTGGGGGTGCTCTGTGCAAACGCCCAGGCAATCTTTGTATCAAACCTTTTCACTTGCATTCAGCCTAGAGGGGGAAATACAGCCACCAGCGGAACCCGGAGTTCCTATTCTGAGGTTAAGGCTGAACCACTGCTGGTCCCTCCTGTAGTATCTCTAGCACAAACCATGCCTGGTGAGGTAGGCACCAAGCTTCAAAGCCACCAAACCCAGACACCTGAAACTGGTATCACACTGGAGAGCCAGGGACGTTTGGGGTTGGATGGAATTGGAAGTGGCTAAAACCACAGGCGCACTGAGGGCTGGAAAGACAGGAAGAGGCTAAAACCAAAGATGGGTGCGTGGGTGGGGGTGGGGGGCACTGTGCAATGGACACTTAGGAGCGCTAAGCTCTGCAAGGTTCATGATGTCCGTCAAGGCATCCCCACTCTTGCACGTACATGCTGTACTGGTCCCGGATTGATCTCACACTGGAACTTAGAAAGCACTCCGAGATCAGCTCACTCCTCTAGTGAAGACAGTTTTAGCTGGGGTAGCCAAGTACATATGTACAGACTCCAGCCTTCCCAGCGCTGCACTGGGACCCAAGGTACCACTGACTTATCCAAAAGACGCACCGCACCAGCATCCCACGTGCTGGCAAGCTTAGCGGAGAACAAAACCGGCCCGAATGCCAGCGAGCAAACCACACGCTACTGGGACAAGGGCTTTGGTGCCACCTGCTAGGACCATGGTGAACAATGCCCGCGACCCTCTGCACCCTCCTTTTCCAAGACACTCACCATTTGTAGCCTCTGCCGCGCTTGAACTTGAGGGTGAGCACTGTCTCCAGGATCAGCAAGAGGTTGAGCAGGGCCAGCAGCCAGTAACGGTGCTCTTTTTTCACCCAGGTCACTCGCCAGACAGCGACCAGAGAGTGCAACACGAACAGCAGCCTGGTGACCAGGGCCTTGAGCAAAACCAGCCCCTCCATCCTGCCGGTGCGTTCTGCCATCCCGGCGTCTGCGCCCTGCCGACCCCGCGGACAGCACCCTGTGTCCACCCCTGCTCAGGAGCGGGACAGCAGCTGGACAGCACTGGGGCTGCGACTGCAGGCCGAGTTCCTCCGCACACTCCCGCGCAGGGCTCCGGTAGGACAGGAGACTGCTGCTCGCCCCGCCCCCTCCAGAGAACTTCCAGAGAACTCTTCAAAGACCGAGGCCAAAGCCAGCTTCCCCTGGCTGCTGGGCTCTGCAGGCATCTGAGGCTGCACCACCCAGGCTCCCCCGGGTGTTATTCTGCAGCGCTGCCCATCTTCCTGCGGATGCTCTCCATCCCTGTCCTCTTCCCCACCCCCAGGACATCAGGGAGTCCACAGGAATGCTGCCCTCCACTCCACTCTGAGCAAAAGGGTTTCAGCTGATGGTCAAGGTGCTATAGGGCTGACAGGGGGAAGGGGCACAGTACACACTCTCTTCGCTTTCCTACCCAACTTTTCTCTGGGTCCTTCCCACACTCAGCACAATTGGCCCTCTTGGTGACTCGCGAATATGGGACTCAGGAGAACCAAAGAATCTGCTGTCCAAGCAGTTTTAGAAAAGAAGTTTTTGCCCAGTTTGAAGAATTGAAACTTCCAGGGACCAGAGGCAATCAGAAAGGCTGGTCTTTCCCAGATCTCATTCAGTGCATGAGTATTCTTGGCTCAGGTACTCCGGAAGGTGGAGGCAGGAGATTTGCTGCAAATTCTAGGCTAATCTGGCCTACAGTGTGAAACCATGACTCGCAAAAAAATTAAAGGAAGGCTATAGTTTTAGCTTAGTCTTGAAGCACTTACCTAGCATGGGGGTTGGGGAGGCATGAAAAGAGGGGAGGGGAGACAGGAGATGGGGAGCAGGGAAGGAGGAAGGAAAATTAGGAGAACTTGAGGTAGAGCTTTGGGATCTAAAACTCTTGCGATGAAAATCTGTGAGTTAAATTCCAAGCATCATACCAAGAGAGGGAACTGACATCAGGGCTCCAAAACCCTGCACGACTATTGTTTCCTTGTTTGATGTCCTCCAAGCTTTTATTATTATTCATTTTGCAGGGTTTTTTTTTTTTACCTTTAATTGGATTAAAAAATCTGGCTGATATCGATGTGGAAGAACTGTGCTGTTTGTAAATTGAAAGGCTATGCAGCTGGGAGACAGCTGTAAAAAATAATAAAGTGAATGAAGTTATTGGGACCTTACCAGATTTACCTAGGGCCTTCAAAGCTTTGTGCTGCTAACTCCCTCTTTGATTGGTTACAAAGAGGGTTCAGAAAATGATCGTCACAGTACTGTGAAGCAAGGGCATTCTCTTGTCCATAAAATAACATGGAAAGAAAGAGCAACAGGAATGCTATCAGAGAGAAACCCACACAAAGCCCCTATCTCGTCACAGATGGTAAATGTGCAGATCACTGCCAGGACTAAGGGTGTCACTGCTCTTTAGTAATCGAGACAAGGAAAATCAGAAAGGGTAGAGAGTCACAGATTGTCAAACCCTTCAGCAGAGACCAAGCTAATCCCCCTGGAGCCAAATAAATTGGATTTACTATGGTTTCTTGGAGAGAGACACTCCATGGAGACCAGACTAGATCAGCAAGAGTGTTAGAAAACTCTTTAAATGTCAGGTATGACTTATTAGAAAGTATCAGGACTTAATTTAGGTGACCTTGGGGATTAAAGACCATGGGGCTTTAGATCGGATGCTACAAAGAGGCATAATTAATTTCATGACCGGCTTTCTTGCTAAGCCTAACTTGGATCAGATGGTGTTTGGTCATTTGCAGCTTGAACAATTTGTTTTGATTGTGATCACACCTGAGCATAAAGGGATACAGCAACACAGAGTTGGCCTTTTGACTCTGTTCACACCTGAGTGTAAAGGGACAGTGTTTATATCCCTATCTACAGAGTTGGCCTTCTCTGGCATGAAGTTCCCTTGTTCAAGAGGAGGAAATCAAACAATGACTGTCAGAGACACACCAGTCTCTTACTGGCACCAGGGACTTCTCTGTCCTCCATGTGTCCCATCAAGGGCTTTCCAGAAGGGACATGCAACAAGGGACATCCATGCAATGTCTTCTAAACATTTTATCAGTTCTGATTTCGAAAGTTTGAGTTGTGTGCAGTCCATTGTCTGGATCTGAAAGACAAAACTGTCATTAAAGACAGTTGAAAAGTTTTCTTTCCTTTTTAAAAAATACCATCTAAACAGAAAAGAGACTTTGAGAAATATGTGGAGATCTCCAACAACCCTTTTAAATGTATAGAACATCACGAAATTTTAAATATCCATACAACTTGGGAAAAAATGGTCTCAGTGTCAATCCCCGGCCGCTTTGGTACCAGCTGTTGTTACACAGAACACACACCAGCCACCTTCCACCCCGTCCACTGTAGCCACCAGCAGCCCCCTTGTCACTTCTGAATGCCAAGTGAATACTGCTCTTTCCCAGGCTTTTTTTTTAATACTGTCATTTGAGTTTCAATAAAGCCTTTTCCAAGCTCACCCAAGTAAAAGGAGTAGCTTCTGGAAAGGAATGCATGCTCTAAATTGGTGGTAGAATCCCTGAGAACCAGAACAGGATATGAGAGCTGGAGGCCAGCTGTGCCACTTTAGTGGCACCAGAGATCGGAGAGTTGCAGTTTGTGGATCTTTGCCCAGCAACTCTGACCTTGTTAGTTTCCAGCTAAATGTTTGAAGCTGGAAAGAGATTTTATTAACTTCCTTTCACTCTAGACACCAGGAGCTCTGTGATGCATTTGGAACAATTACAGCAGAGCTTCATGCGTTAAAGGTCCAGTCCTGAGGTGATGGTAGGGCTGAAAAAGTGAGTGGATGAGAGTGGGTCTGTCTTAAACGATGGGTTGATCTGTGTATGGATTCATGACTGAGTCAGCCACCGGGAGATAGTGGAGATGGCTGAAACTTGCCCCTGATTTGAACTGTCACTGGAGTTGGGATTTTGAAGGTGTATCTTGTCTCCAGACAGCGTGCCCTCTGTTTCCTGGCATCTATGAAATGAGTGACATGAATCTACTCTATTCTATGATCACGATGGCATTTGCCTTGCCATGGGCCAAGATAAATGGAGTCTGCCAACCTCTAGTGAATACTTTGAAGCCATGAGCCAAAATCCATTGTTCCTCCTTTCCATTTATCACAGTGATGGAAAAGTAACTAACCAGGTTATGTCCCCAGCAGGTCATAGACTACCAGTTACTGGCCATCCCTACACAATGAATGCTTTTGTCAAGCTCTCTGGGTCTTTCAACAAGGGCTTCTGGACAGAGCTGTTTAACTAGTGGTAGAATGGAGGGTAGCAGGTATGTTGGCTGACACATAGAGAACCTTCATATCTGTATTTACATGCTAACATATAATACTTGCCATAATACAGTTATCCCTGTCTCATGCTGCCTATACCCTGGCATGTGATTGTGAAGGCATCTGTGTGTTTGCAGTGGGGATACAGTCCAAGTTTACCTCTCCATCCAGAGGTTACAAAGGGGACAGGTTGGTGTCAGATGTCACACTCCTCTGGGGTGGTAATCTCCACTCTTCCCTTAACTACAAGTTCATACTATTTAGATATCAGTTTGATACGTAAGTGTGTGTCTGCATGTGTAAGACAATGATAGAAAAAAGTCAATTGCTATATAGAGGTGTACACCTATTTCCCAGAGGAATTAATCTCAGTCAATGCCTTTTATTACTTTTTCTGGTGGCCACAGTCCCACCTCTAAAATATATTTTACATTCTTCCACTTTAGCTGGGTCCAGTCTCCTGATAGTTTTTTGGTGATTTTTCCATTGCATGCATCTACCACCTTCTTCTAGAATGGGGTCATAGTTAGATTCAGTTGTTAACTCGACACTCTTAAGAAAAGGGGACCAGGGAATTGCTGCCATCAGATTAGTCTGTAGTGTGTGCTCATGATTAGGGATCAGTATAGCATGGCCAGCCCACTGAGGGCAAGGCCATCCCTGGGCAGGTGGGCCTGGGCTGTCAAAGGAAGACAGCTGAGTAATTCAGAGAAAGCAAATCAGTAAACAGTATCCCTCCATGGTCTCTGTTTAAGTTCCTTCCTCCAGGTTTCTGCCTTGAATTCCTGGCTTGGCTTCTCCCCACAGACTATATATAACCTGCAAGCCAAAAAGCGCACCTTTCTTCCCTTTCCTCCTCAGGCAGTTTTCAGTCAGTGGTTCTTTTTTTTTTTTTTTTTTTTTTTTTTTTTTTTTCACAGCAGCAAAAGTAAACTAGACAAATGTCTTCTCCATTTCCTTTTGGCTTTTTCATCTATATTCTGACAGTGTTTCTAAAATTGATCTCCAGGATGTCTACATTTGTCTTTTGATTATTATTAAACTTCAGGAGTGAATTTTGTCAAGTTATTTAATTGTGAATTGATACTTTTTCACACTGGCTTGTTCTTGCTTGGTGAATTCTAATGCCTTTTAAACTGTCTTTAATAATGCTACTTCCAGCCTTTAAGTAATTCTGTCCTCCTGAATTATTTCGTTCTGTTGCTCACATTATTCAATCCCATGTCTCACTGCCAGTGTTTTGTAGTTGATACATTCTCAAACAATCTGAGGATGTTCTCTTGCTTGTCATGCTTGAAAATCTATGACTGGGTTGACTATAGGGTGGAATAAGTTGTGATGACGATGAGTTTTCACAATCGATGGAATTGGATTGGATTGGGAAAAGTCTAGAAATACACCTTTGAATATGTGTGCTAGGGCGATTCCAAAACAGTTTAAGAAAAGAGAGAATAATGAAACACTAGGCACCACCACCCTGCAGACTGAGATCCCAGACTGAATACACAGGGAAAAGAAAGAGAATGGTAAACTGGGCGTTGTGTTGGTAGCACACACCTTTAATCCCAGCACTCTGGAGGCAGAGGTAGGCGGATCTCTGTGAGTTCGAGGCCAACCTGGTCTCCAGAGCAAGCGCCAGGATAGGCTCCAAAGCTACACAGAGAAACCCTGTCTCGAAAAACCAAAAAAAAAAAAAAAAAAAAAAAAAAGAAAAGAAAAGAAAGAGAATGGCTGAGCTCAGGCCTTCCTCTCTCTCTGCTTCCTGGCTACAGTCTTATATTCCTCTGCCAGATTTCCCCCAGTTTGATAGACTTATCCCCCAAGCGGTGAGCCAAAACAACCTTTTCCTTCCTTCTCTAAGTTACTTATGTCAGGTATCTGATCACAGTAATGACAAAGATAATTAGCATATGCATACATACATAAATGTATGCATGTACACTCCATTTGCTGTTTGCCCATAGCAAGGGCTGTGGTTCTAGACAGAAGGGCATGAAACACTTGTCAGAACTGATTCCTTTTGGAGTACAGTGAAGAGAGGCAGGCAGCAACAGTTACAGTAGGGGCGTCATAGACACGATTCAAGCCATGTTTTTCCCCGGACCCTTCATACCAGCTGTGACGTCAGAGATCTGCATCTACCCACCTGTAATACTTCTATTCGGTCTCCTCTACAGATGAACTTAAAGCAAGACCGAGCCCCTGTCCCCTCCTTTAGAGAACTGCTCTATTACTTTGAGGGAATCACTGACAGCGCCCTTGAGGAAGGAGGCAGAGATGCATGGCCGCCATTCTACTGCTCTTGATACAGCACCTGAGCAAACAGAGCGCCGAGGCTGTCTCCTCTTGCCAGTTATAGTGTCAGCTTCTCCGGGATTCTCAGAGGAGGAGCTGGGCCCCTTCACTGTCCCAGGCTGTCTTATTTTCTCTGGTTTCTCTACTTAACAGTTCTACCCATATCATGCCTCCCTGAAATTCCTTAGAATCCCTTCCCCGACCGCCCGTGCTTTCCAGCGTTGTCTCTATTCTGTTCTTCTAGGTTTAAGACACGTTTCTGTCATTTTAAAAGTAGAGTCTTAGTTCCTGGTTGGCAAACCAGAACATAAAACACACTGATTTATTTACTATCCTAAAATGTGTGGCTTGAACAGGAGACACTAGCTGCACCTCTCCCAGAAGTTGGCGATGGTAGAGAACAGAGCAGAAGGAAGCTTACAATTAACTGTAAATGTAATTGCCAACAGGTGGACACTCTGAAAGCTAGTGAGGGAGAAACAGCTAAAATTTGGATAAGGATCTAGATGTGTCTAACTTCTGCTGGCCGTCTTCAACTCTTGGCTCTCCTCTTTCTTAAGTGATTTGCCTGTTGTGATGTCACTTCATTGGAGATCTGATGACTCCTTCTTGTCAATGTTTAGGATTAAACAGGTTTGTATTTTAAGAGGTGCTCAGAATGTAAGTGCTTAGCAAATATTTGTTAAATAAGCAAACAGAGTTATCAAAAGGGTTGAATGAACACCACACACAGCATGTATGTGATTCATTCCCCAGAGGCTTTATGGCTGAGTTTTCTTGTAAGGCCAGCTTCTTGTGGGAGGGAAAGAATAGAGCCAACGGCTGCCTTTCCTGTGAGAATGGGAGCTTAATAGGTCATTCTGTCATGGGAAGCAAGACCATCATTCAGACAAAATCCTGTCCCATCTTTTTTGATAAGGAATCCTAAACTTACTGGAGTGTTGGCTGCTCTAGACACACACACATACACACACACACACACACACACACACACACACACACACACACACACACACTCCAGAACAGCTGAGTGGTTTAATTAGCTTCCAGATCCACGTGGCTAGCTCTGACCCCTGGATCTGATATAGGCTAGATTTGAACTGGATCTCTTATAGGTGAATTGTGCCCCCTCCTGTGTTATATTTAAGTTAGTACTCCCAGTGTCTAACTGGGAGTTATATTTGGAAATAAGTCATCTTTTGTCCTTGTCCTTGGGTGGGCTTAACTTTTAACAGTCATACACAACAGTAGGTTCAGTGTGATGCCTTCAGACAAATGTACAACAGGATCGAGGAAGCATCCCATTACTCTCCCTTCTATTCACCGCCCACTTACTCATCTTAATACTTTTCTTCCTACTCAATTGCCATCCTTTATTACTTTTCTACATTCAACACATGAGAGAAAACTTACGATGATTGTCCTTTCTGAGGCTGGCTTCCAAGGATCTCCAGTTCCATGATTTTTCCTGTAAATGTCATTGTTTAGTTCTTCCTCATGGTAAATATGGCTCTGCAGTCTATAATATGTTTACCCCATGTCTTCTTTATTCATTCATCTGTTGGCGGGCATCTGGGTTACTCTCACCCATGTCATGATCTGCGGAGGAAGTGCAGGTATTTATTTCCATCTCATCCTTCCTTTGATGCCTAGGGATGTATACTCAGAAGTGATAAGACCAGGCTTCTTTTAGGATATTGGAAAGCCTTAATATAGATTTCCAGAGTAGCTAAGCTAATTAACATTCCTATCAACAGTGCATGAGGGTCCCCTCCTCCATCCTTATCAGCATTCCTTATTTTTTCACTCTCCCCATGACAACTATTTTGACTGAAGTGATGTGGGATTGTGATGTAATTTTAATTTCCTTTCCCTAATGACAAAGGATACTGGATATTTTTTATCATGTATTCATTGGCCATTTGCACTTCCTTCAAATTATCTGTTTGGTTCATTGATTTTTTTATTGACTGAGTTGCATGCTCTTTGTGTTTTAAATATTTTTGAGTTCTTTATACATTCTGGATATTCAATCTATGTTAGATAAGAATCTAGCAGATTCTTTTCCATTCTATAGCCCAGTTACTCTCTGTATTTTCTTTCTTCTGTTGTGCTAAGATTTAATTTGTTTCAATCTCTTGTCAGTATTTTTCCGGGTTTTTTTTTTTCCTGTTAGTGTGTTATTCAAAAAAAGTATTTGTCTGGATCTGTATGCTTAAGTGTTCCCAGGTTTTTCTATAATAACATCAACATCCCAGGCTTCATGTTAAGGTCTTTGTACATGATGAGAAACAGGACCTATTTTCAGTTCCCTACATGTGGTTTCTTCAGGAGCAGTTTTAAAGATAAAGTCTTCCAAAAAGATAATTAATTTAGAATATAACCTTGTCTTGGTCATTTGTGTTACTACAACAAAATGCTTAGACTGGTTAGTTCAAACAATGGTGAATTTGCGACTTATAATTTTGGGTGCAGAGTAAATCCCAAGCTCTAGCAGGGTCATAGGCCTAATAAGCAGTCTACTTTCTGAAGAACAGGACAGGGTGTCATCGAATTACAGAGAGCAGGAGGGCAAAACAGACAAATTCCCATGCCTAGTCATTGCACAATGTACCAAACCCATGCAAGGGATATGAGCTAGGCCCCACCTCTCATACAGCATCATAAGTTACAGAATTTGGAAATTTATAAATTACAGAATTTGGAAAATTACACCACATAAGAGCAGAGCCACCACAATCTAGCCATTAATTTAATCTCACCATTACCCTTAGGATAAAAGGAAATTGGGGCCCACAGATTCCAGAAGAATTAGCTTCAGAAAGAAAAAGCATGGAAGTAAAAATAAGAACTTAGCTCTCTCTGCATGCTAAGAAAGAAGACATAAGAATAAACCAAACCTGTCAGGCCTTAGTCCTTAGTCCTTAGTCTGGGATCTTTAGCCTCCAGAATGCAGGGAAGTGAGTTAGTGATGGGTAAGCCATGTAGTCTGTGACAACCATGTGTAATCCCATTTCTAGGAAATATAATCCACTCTTCTGGCACCTGTGAGCACTTTATATGCATTGTACACAGACATATATGCAGGCAAAAAAACCCATATACATAAAATAAAAAATGGATTAACCTTTTTAAAAAAGTAGCCATGAATCTTGAGGTACATAAGGTTTGACTGACACAAAAACAACAGCTTGAAGAAAGGAATTTCATTTTAAACATGCATTTAAACCAATGTATTTAGTTATATAGTTTACTATTTGTTACTTGGTTGGTTGGCTATTCTGATATGGATTTTCCCCCAAAGTTGCTTATACAACGGTATAAAGGAAACATGGATCATCGAACGATGAAGGAAAGTAATGGTGGAAGCATGAGGATGAGCCATACTGGAAAACACTGTAAGATATTGGTTCCTGTTCTCTTAGATGTGACTTTAAGGAGTAGTCAGAGATGTCTGGGGCAACCGGTATTTCAGAGCACTTGATGCTGCCTCAAGTGCTCTGTAAAATAGAACGGGAGGTGACAGCTTTGTCCCTTTTGTGATTACTAAATGAATCAAACTAGAGACAGATAAGAAATTTCTGTGTGCACTAATGTCAAGGTTAATAGCACTGGCCGTTAGTCATGCTGATCATGCCCATTCATGATGCTGCATGAATGGTATTCTACCTAAAATACCGTTTGAGTCTCACTGTAAGGAATATACCAGAGCCAGATTGAGGAATTTCCTGGAGAGCGTCCTTTGCAACACCCTTAATGGTCTGAAAAACAGACTGGGAGACCCCCTGAAAAACCAGTTAAAACTGAAGAGACATGGGTGGCTATTAAATGTCCATACCATATCCAGAACATGATTCTGGAATGCAAAACTGGTATAAGAACTAGTGAAATTCAAGTGGTTGAGAGAGTTTGCTTAGCATGGTAATAACAACTCAATGTTGGTTCCTTATTCGTGGGAAACGTAGCACAATATCTTAAAAACGTTAACCTGAAAGAAACATTTTAGTGAAGAGACAAAGAAACTATTGTTTTCACAAATTTTCTGTTAATCTAAAACTATTATCAAAGTTAAAATTTGTCTTAAAATGTTAATTCCATGGGACACAAAGCAAAATGAACAGACTTAAATGATAGAGAGCTTTGTGGTGAGGAAGGGAGGGGTAGAGAGGTGGGAGAAAGTCAACACGAGGTCATTATGCATTATGTATATGCGAAATTGTGTCAGAGCATATTGAATTAATCCAAAGTGTTAAGTGGCATATAAATAAAATTGTCCATTTGCTATCAAATTATTGGTCCCAGGATCAGGGTACTAAAAGCCAAGGATGCTTAAGTATATCTCACTGTACAATGTGGTGTTTGTATTACCCATCACATATGAATTCCTGCTATGTGCTTTTCTGTCTTCTATAGGTCACTCATAATACCTAATTCAAACTATACGCTATGTGCTGTGCTCTTAGACTGAATAGTCAGGGAATAACGGCAGGAAGAATGTCTGCCCACGTTCAGTGCAGATGTAATAATTACCCCATGTAGGTTTGAGTACACAGCCCTGGCACAAGCTACAAGGCAATGTCCATGAAAGTGCCTTAGGGAAGTTGAAGGACCTGACATGGCAGGGACACAACAGGGACCCTTCCCTATGGCATACTTCATGTTGACACAGCAGAATCCTCGGCAAGATGAAAATTCCAAGTTTTGCTTTGTGGAAATTTATAAAGTCTTTCCTTAGGTTCACAGTATGTTGACTCCACAGATTAGGAGCCCCTGGGTATGAAAGGCCAACTGCTCACAATTTTACTTGGTTACTCCATTTTATGTGAAATCAATTTAGAAGACAAATCCTTGTCTTTCAGAGGTGTCAAATAAAAGAAGGATTATGTAATATTTTCAGATTATCAGATTTGACTTTGCTATTTTGCTATGGGAAGAGTCTCTGTGTTCTCTGTGTTGTTGTTATTGTTGTTAACACTGCTGTTAGTCTGTTATCATCATCGTCATCACCATCATCATTATTATCATTGATAAAACTTGTACCTCCATGTAGCAATGGCCACAGTGTTTACCTAATCTAACCTTCCAATTTTGTAAGCTGAGACACCAAAGGGATATTTGACAAAAGCAAAAACCTGACTTTTTACAGTGTTAGGGGTGTGAATCAAAAGATCTATTCTTAATAACACACAAAATCTTAGAAAAATAGGACTGTCTCTATGTATTTCTGTATGTTTATAAAGAAGCACACATACATGGTTTTTATTTCAAATAAAAAAGGTATGAGAGCCTGAGACATCCCTGCTGTGGGTCTGTTTGGCTTGCTTTGTTCCTATTTGTTTGTTTGTTTGTTCCTTTGAAATGCTGGGGAAAGAACTCAGGGCCTTGTGGATGCCAAGAAAGCTCTCTACCACTGAGCTATAGTCCTATCTAGTTGGCCTGTTTTGGTTTTGATTTTGCTCCAGGCTTCCAAGGGAATACAGCCAGGCTCAGTTAAGAATGAAAGTGTGATTATTATTTTTTTTTTAAAGCAGAAAAGTAAAACCATCTCTTTATTGGGACAGGTTTTCACCAAGCACTGGGTGAGAAGAATCTGACCTTTCACCCCAAGGACCTCCCAATAGGAAACAGACAACCAAAAAGATTTATGACACAGTGCCACTGAGAGGATACATGTGTGCCCTGGGAAGTCGGCAAGGAGCATCACGTCACCCAACCCCACTGTGGGACTGTTCTTAAGAAACACTTTGAGAAGAGTGACCACTGGAGAAGCCTTAAAAATGAAAGCAGAGATAAACACACAGAGAGAAGGGGGATGGTGAAGATTCCAGATGGGAGAAGCAACATCATGTCCTCTGAGATTGCAGGGAGGAAGGAAGGGTGTGGCTTGAGATAAAGCAAAGACTGGAGGGAGACAGGAAGTTGGCATGAGTCAGCCCTTTTGACCTCAGTCATCAGAGCAGAGTAGGACACAAGGCTGTTAGATAAAAGGAGGGGTAGGGACTGAGGGTGGGAACCAGAGGAACCTGGCTAAGATTTGAGCTTGACTCTGAGGACCAGAAAGTCTATTCAAAAGAGATGAGAGGTTGACGGGTGATTCTAAGTTTGCATTGGCAAAAAATGTAAGATGTGCCCTTTCTTCCAGCTGTCTCCAGTGGTCCAGGGATAGAGAAGGGAGAAAAGGATGCCAGTATTGCTGAAGATTTTACCATCTTAAAGGCAGTAGAGAAGAGGGATGTGACAGATCCCCAGAGGCTGATGGCAACAGGTCCCATGTCAGTCCATGGCATGTCAGACAAAAAAGGAATAGAAATTCAATTAATTGAAAAACAATAGAGAGCATCAGGAGGCCAGGTTTTCTTTATTCTGAAAGAAAAATAAAATCCCTTTAAACTGAATTTAATAGAAGAGAATCATAAAGTCTGAGCATGGCTACTGGGGAAAGGAGCTAGACAGGAGATGATGCCAGGGGAAGAGAAGCAAAGGACATGACAGTTTGATGCCAGGCTGGAAGGGTGGCAATTAAGAACATTTGTTGCTCTTCCAGTGGATCTGAGCTGGGTTTTGAGCATTCATACTGGGCAGCTCATGGCCACCTTTTAACTCTAGCTTCAGGGGACCTGACTCCCCTGTCAAGCCTCTGCAGGCATATGTACACAGACTATACATACGAATACAAATAAAGTAAAATTTAACTTAAAAACATCTGCTGCCACTGATTCCAAAGGAGCTTAGTATCTTAAAAAGGATGAGAAGATTTGGAATAGGTACCTAAGAAGGGGATGGCTAGATCCCACAGTAAACCTACTTTGGAGGAACCTTGTCACTGGCTTTCATAGTGGTTGGACTGGTTTCCATTCCAAGCGGCAGCATATGAGTGTCATCCTTTGCCCAAATCCTCACCTGCACTTGTTGTTATTTGTTTTCTTGAGGGCCATCATTCCAACTTGGGCGAGATGAAATCAGGGCGTAGTTTGCATTTCTTCCATGGCTTTCGAAGTTATTGGTCACTGTGCTTTATCTTTTGGAAACTATATGCTCATTTATTTGGCCCATTCATGGCTTGCATTGCTTGGTTGGTAGTTACAGTGTTTTCTGAGTTCTTTGTATAGTCTAGATTCATCTTCTCCGTCAGTTACGTGACTAGCAAAGGTTTTCTGCCATTCTGTAGGATGTTTCTTCACTACGTTAGTCACCACATCACAGAGACACTTGCGCAACGGCATTTTTGTAGCATTTTAGTTAGGTGTACACTAACAGAGGACCAAAAAAAGTTATGGTTTATGTACACAGTGCAATGTTTTTCAGCTATAAGGAATAAAACAATGTTGTTTGCAGTAAAATGGATACGACTTGGAGAAAACTATATTATGTCTGCTAAGTCGGTCTCAGAAAGACACCTATCGTGTTCAGCTGTGTGTCATGGATCTTATACATGCACATGAAATGCTAATAGAAAGATGACATGAGAGTGGAAGTGAAACTACGTCAGGACAAAGAGGACTAACGAAAGGAGGGTCAGGAAAAGGGAGGATAGGAGAGCTGAGGAGGAAATGGACACTGAGCATGTTATATACCTGCATGGAAAAGCCCTATACAAACCAGAATAATCATTTTTTAAGGGTAGGCACTCAGTTGAATGCCAACAAAGAATATATCCTGGTATTTGGAGTCACTACTGGTGCAGAAGTGTGCAAGAATGAGCTATGAAAAAGCCAGGAATGTTGGTGAGATGACTCAGTGGGTGTCTTAGGGAAGAGTCCCCCAGACAAACACAACTTATGTAAGAAAACATTTAGTTAGGACCTTGATTTTGGTTTCAAGACTTGAGTCCATGACCATCATGGCAAGAAGCATGGCAGGAGGCAGGCCTGCATGGAATTGGAACTTACATCTGATCCTCAAGTAAGAGGCAGAAAGAGAAAGACTATGTCAGGTGTTGGCTTTTAAAATCTCAAAGCTCACCCTAGTGACAAACCTTTTCCAGCAAGACCAAACTTCGTGATCCTTCCGAAGAAGCTCACCAACTAGCAGACAATTATCCAAATATATAAGCCTATGAGGGGCATCCTTATTGAAACCATCACAATGGGTAAAGGGGATTGCTACCAAGTGTCACCCTGAGTTTGATCCCTGGAACCTACCTACATGGTGGAAAGAGAGAGAGAGAAAAAAAAAAAAACTCTTACAAGTTGCCCTCCAACTTCCACATATGTTGGTCTGATCACAAATAAATAAATAAAATAAATAAATAAATAAATAAATAAATAATAACCAAGGCAAGGACAGTTACTTTTGCTGAGTGATGACAGGTTGCAAACAGCAGAAACAACTGCCTGAATGTCTTTCATGAGCGCAGAAAGGAGCAAGACAAGGTAAGGGTTTGGGCTGGCTTTGGTGATCAAGCTGACATGATAGGCTGGTCTCAGTGCAGACAATTTTATTAATGTTTCTAAACTTGCCCTTGTAAAAGATTGATTTTTATGATTTTTAATTATGTGTGTCTACATGGAGGTGTGTGCACGTGAATGAAAGTGCCTAAAGAAAGGCCCCAGATTGCCCTGGAATTGGAGTTCTGTTGTTGTGAGCTGCCCAACATGGCTGCCAGGAATGAAACTCCAATAGGCTACTAGAGCAGTTAGTACTGTCACTGCTGAGTTGTCTCTTCAGCCCTACCCTTTTCTTACTTTTAAGGAAACTAAAAAAAAAATGAAAGAAAAAGAAAACTTTGTGACCTTGTGCTGTAGAATTTTGTGCTTTAACAAATAAAGCTTTCCTGAAAATCAGAGTACCTAGCTAGCCACTATTTAGTCATAGAGGTCAGGCAGTGATGGCTCATACCTTTAATCCCAGTACTTGGGAGTCACATGCCTTTAATCCCAGCACGAAGGAGGTGGAGACAGTAGTGATATATCTGGGCAGATTGAGGAATATAAGGTGAGAGGAGATAGGAGAAGGCATTCAGTCTGAGGATTCCCAGAGACAGGATCTTTCCTACTTTAGTCTGAGGATTCAGAAGGTAAAAGGTCTCTCTAGTGCCTGGCTCCTTTAATTCTCTGACCTTTCAGTATTAAGTCCATATCATATTCCATGGTTTTATTATTAAGACCAATTAGAATTCTCACACTGCATTGTGCCCTAGCCCTGAAAGAGGAAATATACCAGGACTGGTATATATTCCATAGGTAGATTTAATGGCTTTCTCTGACTTTGTTGATGAGGTTCCTCAGTTGGTGTTGCCTTCATTCAATGAACACAGGAACAATGGCATCCTCATATCAAGTAGGCAGCTCACCAATGAGGGTCTTATACAAGTAAGTTTTCCACTAAGTGTAAAATCTTAGCCAGTACGAATATTAAGTCTAACCTTATATAAAAATCAAATAGTAGCAGCCAACTTTTTGATAGTTGCAGATAGTATATCCTAAAAGCGATTCCTTTATTTAACCTAATAATGCCTCAAGGAACCAATAGCCTGTGTATAGGAGGAAGGAATGTACTTGTCAGAAGGTAAAGGGAATAGAAAGACATTAGCTAAGTGAAGGGACAGGAGCAAAGAGACAAGGAAAGTATGCATGGTGGTAATGCAGTCAAATGAGCTCAGTTAAATTCCTGAATTCTGTGGCCCAAGGCTTGGATTGAGTTCACCAAGCAAAGGCTGTGTCTGAGATCCATGGAGTCTTTAGATATCATTATGTCTAACATGTTGGTTATATTTATAAAACAGAGTTGTAACTACATCTGGAACCCTTACATAAGAAATTAAGGTTGACTTGCATGCCAGATCGATTTATATTCCCCGATAAGATGGCAAAGTAAAGATTTATTTTACTTTGCACTCTCATAACTAAGATTATTATTCATACTTTACTTTTGCAAATTGGTGGTAACCCAAGTGCAGTCAAATCCAGAGCTCACATGCCAAGTTTTGGTCTGAACAAGTTTTGTATCCAATACACACTTGGCCACAAAAATGAAGAGATGGAATAATAGAAAAGAAAGTGTTTTCTTAGTCTGAGGTCAAAAACAGATACCAGTGGGGTCCTTGTGGAGTGTGGCTAGTTAGTATCTGGTAACCCCTGATGTATTTCACTGTCCATTTGTGATTTCCCCCTCATGTTTAATATCAACAGCTGTTCAGTAACATAGTGAATTGTATGGAACAAAATTTATAGATATTGAAGACAAAGCCAGAAAATTACTCTATTCTTGGCATTCTTCCTTCCTGAGAAAGCGCTACATATTTTCTTTCTGTTGATGCTGTGTTTAATAAAGCTATGTGATTGGTTAGATTTAGGTTGAACTGAGTGTGTTTTGTTTTCTTTCTTTATGACTCAGTGACAAAAGGAAACATAAAACCTTCTGCTAACTTTAATCAGAGAACTCTGCTTTCATGTTTTTTTTCCTATGTAATTTGAGCAAAAAAGTAAGATATTCTCAGAAGTATTCATGTTCATCATAGTGGTAGACGGAAGGTGAGAAGGTGTGGTAAATTAATTTAGCATATTTTCTTCTCTTGGCATTTTATCTGATGCTGCCCTTCTCTTCAAACCTCTCTTTTCTGGAGTGCTAACCCCATGATCTAGAGTTCTATAGAACGAAGAAGAATGGCCCATCTTTCTGATTACCAGGGCTTAATATATGGGAAGACATGCTGTAAACATCTTAGAGAAGCTGATAAAGATGAAGCTATGTTCCCATTGCTAACAGCAGTGACTTAGATTTCATGTATTCCCAACTCCATCCACATCTCCACTTTGGATGGCACAAATTAACAGTCACCAGAGGTGACTTTGACAGAACAGCTTGCCCACAGGATCAACAAGTTAGTAAGCAATTCAGAGGTAATGACAATGTATACATGTGCCTCCTCTGGTCCTCTGGTGGCTTATGGGAACACTTATTATGGAAGAATTGTAGAACCTTCACCAGAAAAGTGAATCTGTGCTGAATTTCCAAAGTCAGCCAGGAGGATGAATGAGAAGGGATAGTGATCTTAGCTGATTAGGTTTTAGCCAAAGGAGTCTACACTCAGAAGATGTTTCCTAAGTTTTAGAAATTTACAAACATTTTTAAATGCTTACTTACTTTTAGTTTATGAGTGTTCATCTGCATGTGTGTATATGGACCATGTACACGCAGAGCTTACTGGCCAGAAGAGGGCATCACAGTTTCTGGAACTGGAGATGATTGTAAGGCACCATGTAGGTGCTGCGAACCCAGCCCTGTCCTCTGCAAGAACAGCAATAAACTGTTAAGGCATGTCTCCAGCTCCAGTTTTAGAAACCTTTAATTTAAGAGAAACCCATCATAACAAAGTCATACATGTATCATGCAGCACTGATACCAAACTCTCAGTTACATGACAGACTTGTACATTTAAGGAACTTTGACATGTGCTATCAACGAGATCTAAAGAGACTCTATGGGATCTTTCGTAAAAAGAAGATGTCACAGTAGACAGATGATTCCCCCTAGGACGTGTAACGAGTGCATCAGAGAATTTAGGAATTTTTTCTTAGTCATTTAAATATTGTGTAATTGCTCAAGCTTCTGATTCACACATGGAGTCATAAAACTAGAAATTATGGCTGAGATTTTCTGATCTCTAAATTTTGCAACAACAGAATACAAACATGACAAAATAGGAAAAAGTTACAATACATATGATTAATTGAGGAGGAGGAGGAGGAGGAGACAGCTGGCCTTTAAAATTCACATCTGCATTTATCAGAATTCTTGAGAAAAACCGAATCAGCGGGAATTTGCAAAAATCTTTAAACTCTAGTCCAGTTTGAGGCTGAGGATTGGGAGGAGTCCATAAAAAGGGGAAGCAACTATGGTTCTCTGTTTTTGAGACTGCCAGAGCTTGAAGAGCTTCTCTCCCCCAGAAAGATGGGCAGGCAGAAGAAATCTCTTGTATCTTGAGGAAAACTTAGCATCTTCTTCCATTAAAGTCTTTGATTTATTACATGAGACCTTCGTGCTGTGGTAGGAGTCTACCTAGTCAAATACTAATCCCATCCAAAGTCACTTGTGCAGAAATACACAGAATAATGTTTGACTGAATTCTCGGGTATACAGTGACCCAATCAAATTGACATGCTACATGAGATGTAGCTCTCATAATTGTCCTCTTTTGAACTTATATAACATCTCTACCTTATATCATATAGCATCATAAATAATCTGCAAATTGTTACAACAAAAATGTTATACTCCTGCTACAGGCTACAACTATCCTGTGTATAATTTAAAATGAAGTATTTCCTTGGAAGATGATATGCAATCTTTGGGTGATGTTTGCTCTTCTTCTTAATACCTCATTATGTAAGTTCTATAAAGACAGAATATGATGGCAATGTCCTTCTGTACATATGTTTTTCTTATTGGTTGATGAATACAACACTGGTTGGCCAATAGAGGCAGGAAGATAGGCACGGCTAGAGGACAATGAGAATGTTGGAAAAGGAAGGAGAGAGACTGAGAGGAGACACCATGTAGCAGAGGAAAAAGTAACAGGTTCCAACCTTTCTCTGGTAAGATAAGACCATGTGGAAATACTTAGATTAATAGAAACGGGTTAATACTTAAGACAGAGCTAGTCAATAAGAAGCCCCAGCCATCGGCCAATAGTTTTATAATTAATATAGTGTCCATGTGTTTATTTGGGGCTGAAGTGGTTGTGGGACCAGACAGGACAGAAACCTCCATCTTCAGAATGGAACATACTGAGTTGTGTCCACCACCCTATATTCATATATGAAACCCTAGATCCAAGGTGATTATATTTGGAAACAGGGTCATTAAGCAGGTCATTAAGAACTCATAAGGGTAAACACTTAGCCTGACAAGACTGCCTTTCTTAAAGGAAGAGACAGCAGGAATCTAGTTCTGTGGGAGCAGAGGGAAAGACAGCCATATAGGGACATATCCAGAAGATAACCCTTTAAAGCCAGAGAGTGGGAACTCACCAGGATACAATCTGTTGGGAATTGATCTTGAGGCTTTATGCCTCTAGAAATGAAAGAAAATGTACATCTGCTATTTAAAATGCCAAGTCTATTATGGCATCATGAGCCAAGATGAAGGCTCGAGGTGTTTGTTATGATCTCAGAATAGGAATTCTAGTTCTAAAACATTAGTCTAAGGCATGCACTCATTTTGTTGTTGTTTAATTTACAAGATGGACATAGATCTTAAGTAAAACTCTCCTTTAAAAAAACTCATCCATGTAGCACAGACACTAAGATCAACAATTAATAAATGGGACCTCATGAAACTGAAAAGCTTATGTAAGGTAAAGAACACTGTCAAGGAAAAACAACAGCCTACAGAATGGGAAAATATCTTCACCAACCCCACTTCTGACAGAGGGCTGATCTCCAAAATATATAAAGAACTCAAGAAACTAGACAAAAAAAATAACCTGATTTTAAATGGGGTTACTAACCTAAACAGAGAATTCTCAACAGAAGATTCCTAAATGACAGAGAAACACTGAAAGAATTGTTCAACATCTTTAGACATCATGGAAATGCAAGTCAAAATGACTCTGAAATTCCATCTTACAACTGTCAAAATGGCTGAGATCAAAAATACCAATGACAGCTTATGCTGGAGAGGACATGGGGCAAGGGGTACACTCATCTGCTGCTGGTGTGAGTGCAAACTTGTATGGCTACTTTGGAAATCAATATGGTGGCTTTTCAGGAAATTGGGAATCAATTTACCTCAAGACCTAGTTATACCTTGAGCTATACACAAAGGATGCTCAATCGTACCACAAGGGCACTTGCTCAATTCTGTTGCTCTGTTGCTCTGTTGCTCAATCGCTGTTAATCGTAACTTTGTTAATAGTAGCTAGAACCTGCAAACAACCTAGACGCCCCTCAACCAAAGAAAGGATAAAGAAACTGTGGTACATTTACACAATGGAATATTATTCAGCTATTAAGAATAATGGCATCAAGAAATTTGAAGACAAATGGGGTGAAACTAGAAAAAAATAATCTTGAGTGAGGTAACCCAGACCCAGAAAGGCAAACAAAGTATGTACTCACACATAAGTGGATATTAGCTATAAAGTAAAGAATAATCATGCTTCAAACCACAACCTCAGATAGGTTAGGTAACAGGAAGGCCCTATGGGGGTTGGGAATGTGAATATCCCTGGGATAGGTAAATAGAAGAGATCTCCTGAGTTGACCAGGGGCAGATGGGGATGGGAACTTGGAGGATTGGGTTAAGGAGTAGATGGTGGGGGAAGAGTATCTAAGGAGATAACTGGAAATGGGTGCATTCTGAGGTCAGATCAAAATCTGATATAAGGGAAACTCCCACAAATCTACAAGGATGTCCCCAGCTATGACTCCTAGCAATAGTGGATATGTAGCCTGAACTGGCTCTATGCTATGATCAGATTGGTGACAACTCTAATAGTCATCAGAGCCTTCATCCCATAGCTGATAGAAACAGATGCAGAGACCCAGCAAAACATTAGCTGGATTTTGGAGAATCCTGCTGAAGTGAGGGAGGAAGGATTGTAGGAGCCAAATGGGTCAAGGACATCACAAGAAAACCCACAGAAACAACTAACTGGATTCATAGGGACTCACAGAGTTTGAATCAATTACTAGGGAGCCTAGACCTCTACCACCAACCTAGGCCCTCTACATATTGTATAACTTGGTCTACTTGTGGGATTCCTAATAATGGGAGCAGGGGCTGTCCCTAATGCTTTGACAAGCTCTTGGGAACCCATTCCTCATATTGGAATGCCTTGTCCATCCTTAATATAAGGGGAGGTGCTTAGTCTTACTGCATCTTGATAGGTCATGCTTTGTTGATACTCAACAGAAACAGAGGAGGAGTGGGTTCCTGGGAGGGAATGAGAGGAGAGAAGAAAGGAGAAAGTATGGTCAGGATGTAAAATGAATTTTAAAAAACTCAACCAGACAGCATAATTTCCTGATGTTTGGAGAACTGAACCAGAAACTCCTCTATATTTTTCAGAAAGGTTCACTTATATGGCTTTAATACATTATGATGAAGTTGTCAGTAGTAGGGGATGGCCAAAAACAATAAGCATACAATTTTTGAGTATTATGATGATTAATTTCAATTGTCAAGTTTGTGAAATCTAGAAACACCTGGGAGACAGGCCACTGTGCATGAATTATCTTGACTAGATTAACTGATGGGGAAAAAATGCCCACTATGGGTGGTACCATTCCCAGGGTTGAGGTTCTGTTTTGCATATTTTTAAAAGTGTGGTAGTGTGGGTGTGGATAAAGTGAACTGACTCACCCTAGACTATAACTTTGAAATATGAGCCAAAATAAGCCCTTTCTCCCTCGCAATGCTTTTGTCATAGATATTTTATCAAAGCAACATGGAAAAAACTAAGGTAAGTACCTACTGCTTGCTGAGCCCTAGAGATACAGTAGGGAGAAGATACATGTAGTCATATTTCAATGAGGGCCTGGACTACATGGTGGGTTATAGTATTGCTCCTTATGAATCCTCAGGGTTGTTAAAACATGAGATTGATTTTCAAAAGCTTACACAATTCTCTCATACAATATAATTGCACATATAGCTTTCACTGGAAGATGATTCTACCTTACTTAAGACACCATGACCTGAGTGCATTAGGTATGAGGTGTCTGTAGTTGAAAACAAGGTTAGAAACTAAGGCAAACTAATAATGATTCTCTCTCTCTCTCTCTCTCTCTCCCTCTGTGTGTGTGTGTGTGTTCTGTGTGTGTGTGTGTGTGTGTGTGTGTGTGTGTGTGTGTGTGGTGTGCATGCAGGCTTTAATTAATTCTACACAACCTCCTTTCTGAGCTGTAACTTTTGTTAGGACACTGTAAATGATTTTTTTCCTTTGGGTAACACTATTTTTTCTTACAAAGTTGAAGAAAGATCCTGGAATGTTTTCATTGTTAATGTCACACCTTTGTGTCATAAATCCTAAAGAAACAACAAACAGGATGGTGTGGAACAATACTAAAGTATTTCTATCTTTTTTTTTTTACTACAGCATTAATAGATTCTGAAGATGACCTGTAAAATTGTAAATAGAAGCAATTCTGTTTTGTGTGTGGGGAACAATTTCTAAACTCTCTGAAATGTGCATGTTAGCAGTATTCAATAGACGGTGCAGACATCCCTGGGAGAAACCAGGGTATGTTCCCACCCTGTTGGGAATCAAAGGTTGACAATGCAGAAACACTGGAGGAGAGTCACAAGTGCAGCATCGTTTCCTTTTATTGAACAGCAGTTGTAATCTGAAGAGTTACTTTCCACAGAAAATTGTGGTGGCTTCAGAGAGGTAGCTGAAGCTACTGGGACTCTTCAAATTACCTAATGGACCGGGTAGGCGTTATACTTTAAACATGAACTATATAAGAGCTTTGTTGTTTATTATTTCCTTTGAAGCCTCCGTCTGTCTGGCTCATAATATTTTGTGTTTAGTATGAAATGGACTGTAGTTCTCACTGCTTCCTATTTTCAAAGCCTCCAAAGTGGGACTGGAAATTGGATTTTTTTCCAAACAAGCCCCAAATCAAAAAAAAAAAAAAAAAAACCAAAAACAAAAGAAACCATATTACCTTTATTTTTCATCAAAGCCTTGCAAATAAAGCACACACCAGCAGTGTGGTTTTTATTATTAATTTATTTGTGTGTGTGTGTGTGTGTGTGTGTGTGTGTGTGTGTGTGTGTGTGTTGTGCATTACTCTGCCATCAGAGACCAAAGAGGAATATTAGATCCCCTGGAGTTGTAGTTATGTGAAGTTGTGAACTGACCAAACTGGGTGCTGGGAAGGAATGGCCAGTTCTCTGCAAGAGCAGTAAGTGTTCTTAACAGCCTACTGTCTCTAGCCCCCAGTACATTACTAATTCCTGCCAAGCTGGTTCCCTTCTAGCATCAGGAATGAATTTCCAAAGTCAGGAAGCTGAAATGAATGGCTGGTGAGCAGGGAGTGGATTAGCAGCTGAGTGGCATTTCAAACAATAGACTAAAGATGCTCTAAAAAATCATGTTTTTCTTTTGATTTTCTTTGCTAGGTCTTGGGCTTCAAGAAAGCACTGAGCTACATCCAGAACCTTCAAAATAACATTTATGAGTCAGACCAACACAAATTTGAGACAGTGCACTTAAGACAAAGTTTACCACTTTCTAAAACGACTAAGAGCTGAACACTTAGTCACAGATGAAAATATGTCAAATGGAATCTGCTAAAACTTGATTATAATTTATGAAAGTCTTGGCATGACCAATCTTCTAAAACGTAGCTGGGCTTATTATAAGTTCAAGGTTGAGACTTGGATGCATCCTAGAGAAGGCAGATGGCAGTTTATTCTCCTACAATTCAACCCCTTGACTTACCTCACATCACGCTCCAAACACATCATTTATAGAGCAATTGAAACTTTTTTGCCTTCAGAGAGATGAGTTGTTCTTTCTTCTTTAAATATCCCACTCAGCACATTCTAAACCTAGACCTGGCCAGGCATCCCAGGATCCTCTGGGATCCATAAACCTCATAAAAATTGAATTCTGCTTATAGCAAGAATTACCTCACTGGGGAATGAGGTTAATAGAGAAACCAGTCTATATGAGATGCTTGAGGTAGAGCCCTGAACTTGTGGTCTAGACTCTTCCAGAAACATTATCCGGGGATCTGCAGTCACCCTGCTGGCAGAGATACCCATCTGAGCACCTACATCTTAGGCTTATCC
Source organism: Cricetulus griseus (assembly GCF_003668045.3). Classification (NCBI taxonomy): domain Eukaryota; kingdom Metazoa; phylum Chordata; class Mammalia; order Rodentia; family Cricetidae; genus Cricetulus; species Cricetulus griseus. Next base: position 268,844,980 of record NW_023276806.1, read on the forward strand.
AGAAGTGATCAAGACCCCACAGGCTCAGCATTTCCAGAGCCTAAAAACTGACAGGATGGGAACTTCTGATATGACCATCTATAATCTGGAGTCTAGGTACTTCCAATTATGGCCATGCAGGAATCTCAGTCCAGGAACTTTCCAGAGCCTATTGTCTGCTGATTGCCAGCCCCTAGTCTTCAGTGAATGGTTTCCATGGCAAGATGAATGAGTCTCAAGTAGATATGATTCAGCTGTGTGTTGGACCAAATTCAGCTCTCATGGACTGAAAAAAATATCCCTTAGGGTGACTTTATCCAGAGCCCTCAAAGACGACTTCAGTTACTGTGAGCTTAAACAAGATGAGCTCAAGGACTGTATGTGGTTTCAGAGTGTACCAAGGCTAGAGTTACAAATGTATTTTATATCTTTGTGGCCAGTTTGAAGAACCACATTTTCCCCACTTTTGTTTAAATATTTTGTTTACTTTGCTTCGTTTTTAATCAAGAAAGAGAAAAAGTAGGCTTATTTAATTTTTAATTCCCCCTTTTATAGCAAAATAGAGACCTCTTTGAGTCCACAATTCTCATTATATGCTGTCTCCATGAATTATTGGTTGTGCCCTCAGGTCACAATCTACAGCCGTAACTGAATTCTGGAAATAGAATATAAGGAGAAAGAACAGAGGGCTAAGGAGGAAGTCTTTATTCAGGAAAGCTCACCCAGGTCCACAGAGGACAGAAGCCTAGGAGAAATAAGAGCTCAAAGCCAGATGGAATACTTGAAGATAGACTAGCTCATCTGATGATAATAACCAGTCAAAAAACAAAAACATTGTGCTTCTATTAACTTGGAACACTGGATGAAGTAGACACACATATGTAAATATATATGTAAATTAATCTATAAATATATATGACTGAATTTCCAAGTCTCTCCCTCTGAATGCACACACAAAACCAAATTATTGTCAGTGTAACACATTGTACTTTTATCATTCATTAAGACATCATGAGGATTACTTCAAAGTACTTGAAGAGAAATAAAGATGTCACTATTCTATTTAGCCAAGAAAGAACTGCATAAATACAGTCATTCTTTTATTAAAGCTGCATCTTATACTGTTATGGGTGTGCCATAATTTATTCAAGTACACCCTCTTCATGGGCATTGAGCTGCACTTAATAGTTTGGTATTACAAGGGCAGTATTATGATGAATTGCCTTGTGAATATATGTTTTCTTCTTTTTTTTTACAAGAGAATCACTGGGGTGAATTTCTGGAAGTAAGGTTACTGATTATAGTATAAATGTGATTTTTGTTAAGTGTTTGCCAAATATAAATGAATATGCAATCTTGTTAAATGTTTGTCAAATCCTTTATTTTATGGATTGTCCCTTTTTATTTTCTACCACAACATGTAAGAATGATTATTCCTAAAAGACAGGAAAGATGATTCACATGCACATCCCAGCACTTGGAGAGCAAAGGTAGGATGAAGAGAGAGGAGAGAGAGAGAGAGAGAGAGAGAGAGAGAGAGAGAGAGAGAGAGAGAGAGAGAGAGAGAATATCTATTGTGACCTTCATTAAATATATGAACCCACATTAGCTATGGCAGCAGACAAAACCTTCACAAGATCAGCCAGACAGAAGCCCAGTGTGTACAAGGGAGGCACTCAGGACCCCTAGCTGAGGAACTATTGACAATAAATGGCTACTGGGAGAGGGAGAGTCAGTTTTCTTCAGAGGTGTAGCTTCTGAGAAGCTAGCCATGCTTCAGTAGATAGTCCAACTCCCATACACAGCTGGAAGGACTGAGAAGACTACACACACACACACACACACACACACACACACACACACACGAAATTATGAGAGAATGGTGGTGGGGAATTAGAGGAGAAGGAATAGAGAACAGGCTTGATTAAAGCACATACATGCAATTCTAATATACATGTACTTTTCATATACCTGTATACACACACACACGTGTCATTCTTGGTGAGTCAATGAGAAAAGATACATAAAAAGTTACTTTTTCAGGATTACTAGGACACGAATGTGATAAATAGTGGGTCATTACTTATGAACTGTGACAGATAACTCATGCATGGTGCAGATATAAGTGAAATGGCATTTAGAGTACACTTAGAGTTTTCTAAAATTGTTTTTGAGTATTGTCTCAGCATCCATTCATTCCATTAGGACGTTTTACTTTCAAATACAACCTAATCCTAATAATTTACAATAACCCACTGTGACCAATCCAAACCATGGCAAGGCTAGACCATTGACAGGCTCCTAGCAGAGATTGGGTGGGGGGCTGTTTCTTACTCCAGCAAGTCTTCAGCTTCTTGTCAGTTAGCTATACAATAACCACAGTGATGGCTCTGGGGTAACTCTGCTCTTACTATGCTGCCAAACACTCCCCAGGCTCACCATCACACTCGGCTGGAACCTCTGTCATCAGCTGCAAGGACACGTGTCTTGGACCTAGTTTCTCCAATTCAGCTTCCTTCATCCTCACCCCGAATGGCATGATGTCTTTAGTGCTTCCTCAAATATTCAAGTACCATCCTGTCATAGAGCTTAGCACTGTCCTCCTTTGCTTAGAGCTCCTGGGCCATGACTCCCTGTGGCTTCACCCAGAACTCTCCTCAAGCATGTCTTTAGCTTCAAGTACTCTAGACCACAGATAACAGTTCTTCTACTCTCTGACCACTTGCACCGGTTGCCTTTTCTTCTAAACACAAATTCTAATATCTGGCATAATTTGTATTTACTTGTTTATTTATCTCATCTCTGAAGACTGTAAAACTCCATGAGAGCTGTTGGTTTGGGTTGTTCAAAGACAGATAGATGGGGCTTAGAACTATGAACAGTTATTACAGTAATCTAGTCCCAGGAGATGGATATGATATGAAATAATGAAGTGATGAATCGTTTTATTGACAGTTATGTGTATTGTGTAAATTCCTTGCCTCCCCTGTATTTAAAAGCATTTGACGGAGATGGGCAAGAACATCAGACAGAGGCAGGAGCCAAAGAGAGGGATGACATGAGGACTTCCCCTAATATGGACCAAAACAGGGATAAAGGTGGTACGGGTGCAAGTTTCAGTAACCAAACTAGAGAAAGCCCTTGATACCATCTCTCCAGGCCTTGAGATACATCACGCGAACCAAGGGCTGATGTTGGAGTGGAGGGATAAAGGTGGTTTGAGTGAGGGCTGCTGTAGCCAAACTGGAGAGAACCTTCAGGGTTTGGTAATTGTATGAGATGAAAAGAGAAAGAAAAGGTAAGAGGCTTCCTGTTTCGTTTTGTCCATGTAAGTAGCTAAGAGTGTAATAGTGCCCAGTGCAAGACAGGAAGTAATGTTTACTCGAAGAAAGCTTCAGTAATTGTACAATAATTCCCACCACCACTACAACACCCTCACCCTCCCACACACGATGTTTGAACAGAAGTCTATTTCTGCCATTCTCTGTTAGGTCTCAATAAGGAGTGGCCTGGCATGGCACTGTCAACTGAGATAAGAAAGTGTGAAAGAGCAAGTCTAGAAAAGGGACACAAGGGACACGTGCAAGAATTATTCCCTTTGCCACCCCCACTTCTGCCACTGACTAGACTCTGGAATCACTGCTCCTGTAAGTGGGCTTTTCTCTTGTGAGGAAAGCATCCCAGGAAACCACTGAGTGGAGCAAGTATTTATTTGTGCTCACGGTGGGGGTCTGGCCTGGTCAGTGTGTCAAGGTGGGGAGGCCAGAGTAGTTGATATGAGGCAGCTGTTGAGAAGCAGAGAGAAGACTTGCCAACAGATGAGGTGTTACTAACCAGGATTCTTTAGTCCCTTTGACCCTATGACCTTAGACCCTGTGACATGTATATAAACTGGGCCTATTTCAAAATTTCAATCAAATCTTTTGGATGTGCCAGCTGCTCCATGCCGCAGCCCTGACTGCAATTTATATGTGAAGAATGGAATCAATAAGAAAATACAAGGGTGAAGAAAACAACATTGAACAGTGTTCCACATACAGAGAAGGGTAGTTGTCCTTTCTCCCTCCTTAGGAAAGTGGACATCTCCCCGGGAGACCAAGCCTTCAGTATATGTGTTAAGTAAATACCATTTCCTATAAAGACCTTCTTCAGACTGGTACCTGGATGCCCCACTCTTTTCTTTAATATGACTGTGAAGAGCAGCCCACACTGAGTAGACATCCACTTTCTTATTATGTGGATATGAAAATGCCTTCATAAAGGTTCATGTGCTTAAGGTTTGATCCCCAGGAGGGGATGAGTTTAAGGAAGTCACCAACACATGAGGACACTGACTATCAATGGGTTAATCTTTACATCTTGATAGAAACTAGGAGGTAGGGCCTACTTGGAGGGAGTACAATACTAGGGTCATGCTTTTGAATGATAAATATGTCTCAACTCTAACCTGTCCTCCATTCTCTCTGTCTTCGCTTCTCAGACCTCATGAGTTCAGGGACTTTCTAGAACAGATCCAGAGACAGTAGGGCCAGGGGGCCATGGCTTAAAGCTCCCGAGATCAAAAGTAAAAACAAACCTGTTCCTCAAGTTGTTTTTCTCATATATTTTTTCATAGGCAAAAATGTTTGAGTCACACATTTTCCAGGATTCTTACATGCTTGCTGCCATAATTCACCCCTGTAATAGGAAGGAATACACCCCTCCCTTTCAAACACCTACTTTCTGACAGTTTTAGATTCTTGATTAGATATTATTAGTTTATGCCTATAATGCTTATAATGAACTATTCAAAGAACAGTTAACATTTGTAGATGGGTAAAAATTAATTCACTTAAGCCATTTGTTCTTAATTACAAAAGCCACAATACACTTCATCATTTAACAAACCCATAATAGACATTTAGCAATGGAAAAATATGAGCCAAATTATACTGATCAATTTGTTACTATTTTGGGCTTACACTGATGTAAAAGGCCATAAAGCATTAATTAGATTTATAAATACTTCCAGTGAAGTTTCATTAGTTTTCTGTACAGCGTCCCAGGTTGCAATAACTCCAGTGATACATTTGAGTCAAAATAAGAGTCCAATCCAACAGGCAGTTTGCTTTTGTAAAAATAAAAAATGAGGGGCTGGCCAGATGGCTTAGCTGTTAAGAGCACATTCTATTCTAGCAGGAGACTTGAGCTTGGTTCCCAGCGCTAAAACAGTTCACCACCACCTCTAATTCAAGCTGCAGAGCACCCACCACCCTCTTCTGGCCTCTACGGGTACCTATACTCATATATGTACACACTCATACCCCCCGACACACCCACAAACACACACAAACACACACACACCCACACACACACACAACACACACACAACACACACACACACACACACACACACACACACACACGGACGCACACAATTCAAAATAAAATAAATTAAATATTGACAATTAAATGAGAAAATGAGAAGGGCAACAGAAATTGGAGAGAAGGAAATCAGGGAATGAAAAGATGACTTTCTTTGTAAAAAGCCATTGTGATTATAGACATAATAAATCCCTACAGGAGATTTACAGAGAAGTTTGGCCTGGATTAGAACTTGACAGTGAATAATGTAACTGAAGTCATACAGTTTCTGTGCCATTTGTAGCTGAGTTAATAGCATATGTTCCTGGAGGATTACAGCCAATGATTAAGGAAATTAGGTTTTGTTTGAATTTAATTTAGTCGTATAAAGCTGCTACTATAATTTACAGCATTGATATTTAATATTTAATAACCCAGATCTTAGAAGAACACTAGATATAGCTGTGTTATTATGCCTTGAAATATTATCCACATAAGTCACTTATATTTGCTGGCTGATAAAGAGGTTCATCATCTAGATGTGTCCACATGTGTCCACTGATAAAGCCAGAGTCAGAGTCCGCTGCAGATGGCTGAGTAGCGTGCATGTTCCCACTCCGTCTTGCATGCCTGTAACTTATCGAATTGTGATTTATCTGGCTGGCCAATCGTCATAATAAAGAATCATGGCTGCCTCCACGTCTGCAGCCAGCTGAGACGGCCACTCAACTCTGCTTTGCTCTCATAGTTTATGTGTCTGTAGCTGCTAATAATTTAAAAATCATAGGATTTTTCTGTAAATATGGCCCACTCAGAAATGTTTTCCTGTTTTCTTTTGGTGGTTTTTTTTTCTCTATCAATCTATCTCCTTGACTTATTTCCCTTCTTTTTTTTTCCTTGAGGCTCTGTAGTAATGAATCCAATTTTTATTTCCTAAGTGCATCTAGTATATTTTTTCTCTGACTTACAAAAATCAACCCTTAAATTTCTGATCCTTTATGTTGATTCTTTCTTGCTGGCTATAAAAGAGCCCTTCTTTTCTCAGTGCTGGCGATTAAACCCAGAGTCATGTGTAATAGAGTCACGTGCTCTACTCCTGATTGGCATCCCTGGGCCTTAGACAACTGTGCCATATTAAGACAGGGACTTTCTCTACTCCCAGGATATTCCCAAGCTCCTAGTTTTTCTGAATCCATTTCCAGAAATCTAGGATTGCAAGTCTGCACCACCACCCCTGGTTCAGACTCGATTTTGTCTTCAAGCCTTTTTCTGCTATAAGAACATTTGCTTTATTTAAATTGTTGTGCTTCTGAGCTAAAAGCATTGTCTCTCTTGCCCACATCTTTAACTGCCCTTGCCCCTCGGAGTCTTCTGACCAGTGTACTTGCTCTTACTTGCCCTCACAGCCTGGTTTGGAATTCCTTCACAGACAGATTCTATCAGTCATTCAGAACGTCCCTAAACCACACTCTCCAACTTCAAAGACTAGAGCCTGAGTAGAAGGCTCACTCAGGAATATCTACCCAACCAACTTCCTTTTACAATCTGCAAATACTTAATGTCCATAAGCTTATATATTTAAAATACTTAAAATGAGCTAACAAGAAATTTAAAATACAAGATATTTGAAATGAATAAATACACACATGAGAAATAGTTTGTATTCAGTGCTAGCACTCTAAGAATTCCAAAGACATTTAATAATAAGAATAGGACCAATAATACAGTATTTTTTATTTGTAAGACAGAATGACTGGACATGAGCCTGAGTGGCAAAACTGATTCCAATGCTTGATGGCTGTGTGACTAAATAATTTATTAACCTCTCTGTGACTGAAGCCTTAAGTTGATAACATGGCAATCTCTTAACCCAGTTACTTTTGCGTTAATATATACACATGAATGTATGTATATATACAATGCTTAGAATATATACACTACATATATAGAATATATATAAAATATACATAAATGGAATATATATATGAGACTCAGAATAATGTCTTGTAAGTACTAGACACCCAGTACCAGTGAAATCCTGCTGTTATTGTATAATTCTGTGAAATAAAGGACCAATTAGAAGGAAATTAACATGTCAGAAACGAAAATTACCATAGCTATCACAATAGCTTACATAATCTTTGCCTTCCAACATGCTTTTTATACTTTCAAAGTTGAAAATTCTTTGGCATTTCTGGAGTCACCCCAAGTAGCATGCATTTTGGTCATTAATATAGTATTTCAAGCACTCCCCCAATTCAAAACCAGCTCATTTGGAGAACTGAAAGAAAAACCTTGTACCAAACATATTTGATATGCAGAGTAAGTTTTTGTGGTACCTGAATATAATGAGCTGCTTCAAATCCTGGGAAGCTGAAAGCTCTGGGAATGTTAAACATTCCAGCTTTGGGGCCAGTGAAGTCACGTCTTTGTATGAAGGTAAAAGACAGAGCCATGAAGCCTATCCATACTAGATCAAGGCAACCCACATCTCAAATAAGTTTTGTAACTTTCTGAAGAGAAAGTCATTGTGGGCTTGCTATGTGGAAAATAGTGACATACTACACTCTCACCCCCACCCCCTAGAGGGAGGTAAAGCACCAAGGGGAAGAAATCCATGGCAGCAATTTCCATCTTCAATGTCTAATACAAAGGACTCATATGGGGATAGGTTAGTGGGTTCTAACAAATAATGAAATAAACCAGAACAGACCATGACAAAGAAAAGGAAATTCAAACTGACTGAAGGGAAAAACTAGATCTGCTTAGAGGATTAAGCTTTCATTTGCTCAAAAACTGGACACCACAGAGAACCGAGGATGTTAAAAATTTGTGTGGTGACTAATCCCAAATAAAATAACCCACACTAAAGGAGAATATAGGCAGTGTCAGTCTATCATAGAATATAGTGTCCACAACACTATGTAGTTTTGGTCAATGAGGAAGTGTGTGTGTGCAATCCCAGCAACTGGAATAGCCGCTTGCGCTCTGGGACCTTGAGTAAAATAACAAACCCTTATTAAGGAGAAGAAAAGGAGGAGATGGAGGATGAAGAGGAGGAGATAAAGGATGAAAAGGAGGGGGAGGAAGGGGAGGAGGGACAGATGCAGTTTAGAAGCTATCAAGGGAGCAGAGAAGCTAATGCTGGTTATTCCTGCAACAATATTGCTAATAACAAGAACTAGAGTAATACAATCACAATTGAGTCCAGGTGTATTATATTATTTTCAATTACATAATATTTTTTAAAATAACCAAACAGTTATAAAGACTTAGGGATTACCAGCATCTATAGGTCAGAAACCGTGAATGTGGGTCACATTTTGGCCATTTATTATCTTCATGATCTTGAATGACCATTAATTTTAACTTACTTTATCCAGGGAAAATGTTAATAATATCTACATCCTGTAGCTATGCAGTTTTAAGACTAGATCAATGAAATAATACTCTAAAATATAAAGCACTATTAAACTATAAATTGTTAATAATAACTCAGCTTTTGCTTAATTTCACATTCACAGGATGTTACCATTTTAACATATTATTTATTAACAGTTCTAGTTGTTATAGAGAATCTTTGTCCAATGTATAAAAAAATATAGTTGTGACATTGGTCCTCTTCATATCCCCAGTGAATCTTTAAATTAATTTTAATTTGCTGTCCAATGGCATGTTTCAAATGCTTAATGATTGCTAGCATAATAACTCTAAATTTTCTATTCTAAATGTCATAGCAGCAAATTCAAGGATTGAATAATTCAGTGCATATTGGGTTGTGTCTGGTACTATAATCTACTCAAAATAAGGTGTAGTGCCAAGGCCCTAAAAATCCTGGCTCTTTTTCTCCACACTCTTAATTTGTTAACATCTTTCTGAAACTCTTATGCCACTGCCTGCACAGACTGGCTTGCCCAGTCCACACATATCACATATTATAAAAGAAGCCTGTCCTATTCAGGGGTATAAAATAGTGTATAAATAAGTGAGTGTTAATTAATTTAAGCCAATCTCAGGCAATTCTACCACCCACTGAATGTTTGATAAAGTCTTGGTCACTGAGACACAAAAGGAAGTCTACTGGGTAGGTTTTTGTTTTTTTATAACTTCCCATTTTTATCAGAGATCAAAGACCAAGGTTCACCTCCTCCTTGCCTGTGGGGTGTTTATGGCAGACCTGGTGATGTTAGGCATCTTAGAGACAACTTGAGAGGATGAAATAGGAAAGTCAGGATTATTGCAGAGGCAGCAATTCAGGGCACCTTCATCTTAAGGCCACTGAGTTAACAAACACTATTTTTCCCTTCTTCAGAAATGTCCACATAAGGCAACAAGCCAGACCAATCCCATGCCCAAAGAATCTGTTGACCCAGGAATCCTTCCCTTGGCCACCATAAGATACCCCAATAACACTCTTGACAATTTTCCATCTTATATTTCTCCTCTCTTCCTCAACATGCTATGCTAATGTGTAGAATCATGCAGTTAAGCCCCTCCCCCAAGCCACAGCCAATAGCAAATGGGATTTGCTGGTGTTGGGGAATAAGCCTCCTCAAATGTGCTAGGGCATTTCTGTTACCAAGTCCCAGTTGTCTGAGTAGAAACACACCAACAGCTTATGAGGTTACTTTTATTCTTGTTTTTTCCCCACCAATTCTGCCTTCATTGACTTTTGGTTCATCTTCTTAGTAAATTATAAATGCCCAGAAATTGACCCTATAGTTAGCTCCTTTAAGGGACCCATATGATTTTGTTACATGAAGCTAAAAGTACTATATACTGCAGAGCAGTGCTATTCAAGAACTTTCTGGAAGGGTGCAGATGTCCATATCTGCTCTCTCTTACACATTTGCAATGTGTACAAAGCATATAAATAGTGGCATTGTAGAACTAAATTTTTTCAGTACCTTTTATTTTAGTTCATTTAAATTAAAATAGTCATGGGGCTGGTGAGATGGATCAGCAAGTAAAGGAATTTGCCACCATATCTGGCGACCTGAGCTCAATATCCAGAACACACATGGTGGTAGGAATAACAAGACACCAGCAAGTCATCTGGCATAGTTTTTATCAACTTGGCACAAACATAGACATGGCTGTGAAGAAGTCTTGGTTTTTGTTGTTGTTTTGTTTTGTTTTTATCACATTGGCTTGTGGGCATGTCTGTGAAGCATTTTCTTGATTTCTGATTAGTGGAGGGGGCTCTAGGCCGCTAGGGGCAGGATTTTCCTAAGATAGTTAGCCCTGAGCTATATAAGAAAGGCAGGGGAAGCAAGTCAGTAATCAGTGTCCCTCCAGAGTCTCTACTTCAATTCTTAATCTCCAGAGCTAGGCATGGTAGTGCACACCTTTAATCTCAGCATTTGGGGAACAGAGGCAGGTGGACCTATGTGAGTTCTAGGCCAGGCTTGTTCCAGACCAACCAGAGCTACACAATGAGATCCTGTCTCAAAAAAACAAAAACAAAAACAAAAACAAACAAAAAACAATTCCTGCTTCCAAAGTACTTCTTGGAGTCCCTGCCCCATCTCTACTCACTGCTAATGAACAATGACCTAGAACAGCAAGCTGAAATAAATCCTTTCCTCCCCAAGTTGCTTGTGGTCATGGTGTTTATCATAGAAAAGAAACTAGAATATCATACCCTGACCTCTACACTATGTAGTGTTACAAGAATAACACACACACACACACACACACACACACACACACACACACACACACACACAGCAAATAAATAAATCCTTGTAAAAAACGAGTAGCTTCATATTGCCAATGATTACAATACTGGACAGTACGACTCTAGATGCATTCCAAAGAATGCTGAGTGGACAAGACAGTCTCACCACATCCTCTTAGCATCAGAATTACAGGCACACACTGTTTGAAGTAAGGAACTGTGCTAGGTCTGCCTTTGTGACTGGCACAAGGACAGGTCTAATAAACAGAATCTCCCTTCCAAAACTCAGTTAACTCAGGGAAGCACAAAGATAAACAAACATGTAAGAGCAGGATACATGCACCAAGACCAGTATCAACAAAGCACTCTTGGACATAGAAGTACAGTTTTTTTTTTCCTGTGGGAAACCAGGAAGACTTCATTGTAGTGAAGTCTGAGCTGGATTTTGAACATGAATATTCTGCCTTCAAGGGAGACTTGGGCAGAGTTTATAGCAGTGCCAAGGGGCTCAGGAGAAGCAGTGAAATGAGAAACATGGGAGCACATGGAAGTGGTAAATCTGAATCAAAGACCAAGACTTTGGGTGAAGCCACATATGTAGATCTTTAGATGATCATCAGCACTTGGATTTTATTCCTCTATAAGCAGGGCTCATCAGGATGAGCTTATGTGGCTGTGATGTTGTGTCATTCGTGGTATTACTGATAGGATTTGTGAAGGAAGAGACACACAGACAGTAGACACCAGTCTACAGCATTCATCTCTGTGAAAAATAATATTGAGGACTGGTAAGGAGGGCAGTGGGAGAGTAGCTGCTTAGAAACAATACTGATAGGCTCGCTTCTTGTAGCATAAAAATGGAAGGTAGACAGTTTGTAAGTCACCCCACAGGTAGACTTGGCAGGTCCTGACCACACACTGAAAGCAGGCTATGTCAGAGAATGTTTGAAGACTATAGGCAGGGTTTTTCTGTCCCAGCAGCCACTTCCCAAATAACTACTCAGAGCCTTATTATTAATTGTAAATGCTCAGCCAACAACCCAGGCTTGTCATTAGCTAACTCTTACATTTTCAATTAACCCTGATTCTTTATTTAAACTCTGCTATATGGCAGCACGTTTATTAACACGGCACGTTCCTCTCCTGCCCTCTGCATCTGGCTGGTGACTCCAGACATCTCCCAGCATTCTCCTAGTCTGGCTTTCCCACCTAACTTTATCCTGTGCAGCTATTGGCCAGTCAGTATGTTTATTAAACCAATCATAGAGACATATATTCACACAGTTTACAGAAGGATTATTCCACAGCAGAAGACATCTAGAAGAGAGCTGGGTGAGGGTTCAGGTTTGGGGTGGAAGAAAACTGTGAGTTCCTTGAGAGAAGGAAACAAGCAGAAGACAGTGGGGCCTGTAAATATTAGTGCTGGTCAGCAGTAGAAAAGATGCCAAGAGGAGACTGAGGGATGTCTCAACTGTTAAGAGTGATTGCTGCTCCTGAAGAAGACCCCAATTTAGTTCCCAGCACCTACATCCAGTGGCTCACGCCTGTCTACAATTTCAGCTCCAGAGTTCGAACTTCCTCTTTAGGCCTTCACAAGCACTTGCACTCTCTCTCTCTCTCTCTCTCTCTCTCTCTCTCTCTCTCTCTCTCTCTCTCTCTCTCCTCTCTCTGTCTCTCTGTCTCTGTCTCTGTCTCTGTCTCTCTCTCTCTCTCTCTCTCTCTCTCACACACACACACACACACACAAGTACAGATAAGTAAAAATAAATCTATTTAATAATAGAAGACAAAGAGTTCTTGATCTTTTGTGATTGTGACCCAGGACTTCATGCATGCTAGGCAGGCTCTACCACAGAGCTATGTCCACCAAACACAGAGCTATGGTGGCCGGTCTTCTGCACGGACAATGAACAGGAGGAAGAGTGGGGTTGCAGAAGTCTTGTCTCAAATTTTCCGTTGATCTCAGGGAAGATGACAGGCTTCCACAAAAGTAAGTGAATCGTGGTAGAATATTAAAGTGTGTGACTTTTGTTTATAATGCTTTTGTTTAACTCTGGGAAGCTGTGATTCTTTGTCTAAAACATCTGATGGTCTAATAAAGAGTTGAACGTCCAACCACTAGTGAAGCAGGGGCAAGGATAGATGGGACTGCCAGGCAGAGAGTATAAACAGAAGGAGAAATAAGGAAGAAGAGGAGCAGCAAGAGAATAAGGATCGGAGGATATCATGGGCCAGCCATCTAGCCATCCAGCCACATAGCCACACAACCACACAGATGCACAGCCAGCCACACAGACAGCCATGGAGTAAGAAGGAAACTAAGATAAAGAGAAGTAAGAAAGAGAAAAGTCCAAAGGGAAAAGATAGAGGGGTTAATTTCCATTAAGAAAAGCTGGCTAGCAACAAGCCAAGCTAAGACCAGGCATTGATAAGTAATAATAAGACTCTGTGAGTGATTTATTTGGGAGCTGGGTGGTAGTACTTTCCGAATACAGTCACTGGGAGGACATTACTCATTTGTTTGTGACTCTTTCCCCCCCCCAAATTTTTTAGCTTGAGAAAGTTGCCTATGACATAAAGTAATGGAGAAAGAGAAAATATCAATCATATTTGTGGGAACAATTCTTAAGACCATGTCCCAGATACCATGGTCCTAGCACAGTGCTCACTGTTGGAAGGTGAGAGTGTTGGCCACTAATAGCTTATGGCTGAGCCTTTCTCTAAAAACTGCCTCAACCTTGTCCTTAGACCCTTCCCTGTTTTGAGGCAGTCTGTATCCATTAAATGTCTGGTTTTCTGGTATATCCCCTTTGTACCAGTGATGGTCAGTGTTGAGGAGAAGTGCCAGCTCTATGGTATCTGGGATGAATGGACACCTCTACTGCCACCTCATTCTAGTTAAACCACTTTAATGTCCCTCAGTTCCTCACAGGTGTTGTTGCCATGCACATTCCTAAATGAACCAAACAAATGTACTGAGTGCAAATCTCCATCTCATGGTGTGATTTCCATCACAAACCAACATAAAATGGGTTGCAAATCAAAGTCTCAGTGGCTATTTTTTTTGTAGCTAACTGAACCATTTTTTTTTAGACATCATTTGAAGCACCATGCTCCTTTTTGCATTTGAGAAAGATTAATGAGGATGACTTTTTTAAAAGTTCTATTAATATAACCAGCTTGGCACTGGTGCAATAATAAAGAGAAAAAACGAATAGATGAAAATAGATGTATTTGAAGCAAACCCTACTGTATACAGGAATTTATTATATTATCAAAGTCATTGATATCACAGAATGTGATAAAGATTAATGATAGAACAAATCAAAGAGGAAGGGAGAGATTATTCAACAAATGGTGCTGGGATAACAGGAGGAAAAATGAATTTAATCTTTCTACCATGTAGTGAAATAAATCCCAAAGAGATTAAAGCTGTTGCTTCAGTTCCAATAACAATCAAGGAAGCAAATTTAGATACCAGTGGTAAGCTATCTTTTGCTTGTCTTCATAGGAAGATGCCAGTGTGTATTGTTGATGGGAATATATGCATTAAAGCCTTTGAAAGGCAATATGCCACTTGCTCTGGAAGCATGAAACGTGCATATCTTTAATTATTTGAAAGTATTATGCATATGTAATATTAATAGTACTATAAGCTTATAATGATAAATTAAAATGTTAGTTTATCTTATAAATACATTTATGTGCCCACAAAAAGTACACATATATGTAGTCAAGCAACCATCATTCAATTCATTATTTAAAATACAACATTTTCATGCTTCCCTGTGCCTCAGCCAAGATGACGCTCTCCCAGTGAGCGATTCTGTTCAAGCTCTAATGCAGGTAGTGAAGGAGACAAATATTAGCTAAGTACTAAGACAAATGATTATTTGTCAAAAAGAGATGCCTCGATTGTGATGGCAAGCAAAAGGCATGACAATTGTTGCTTACAATGGTGAAACTGAGAAAGGACAAATCTAAACAATATTTCATGTGAAGAATGAATCATCGGAGGTCTGGGCAGAGGGTGAAATGAGAGAGCATCCCAAGAGGGAAGTATCCTTCGGTTGTGTTGAGAAATAGGTTTCAGGTTCAGAAAAACAGATGGGCAGTGGTTTGCAGGAAAGATGTGAGACAGAAAGCTAGAGAATAAGCAGGAAACAGACCATTCTCCATTCTTTCCTTTATTTCTATTAAACAATGCAATAAATTGCAGGTGGAAATAGAGTGTCATTTACTAACTCTAAGCTGCTCCCTCTATCACTGGTCCCTGCATAACCTGGCTACTATCATTACCATTTTAAATGTATGAGCCTTATGTCATAGCTAAGAATGTGCCATATAATCTAATATTATTGGGAAACCACTCAATAGTTTTCAAAAAAAGTGCGTTTTTAAATGATTGGGGGGGGGCTGTGGCAAAGATGGTAGATTGTGGAAGAGAAAGTGCTGAAGTTGGGAGGCTACTTACTCAGTTATCATAAGACACGGTGATGACTCAAGATGTACCTGAAAATTATTTCACCCAGTCAGTGACCCATGGAATGAGAAGGTGGAAGATAAGAAGAATTGTACACCAGTAGTACACCACTGTCTTGAGTTTTGGTGACAGGGGAGGATGAAACCATTTTAGTCTACACTGTCCAAATCAAAATAATAACAGTAGCAAGAGTAGGCAGAAGCCAAGGATAGAGGGAGCAGATTAAAGTTATTAAATGGCACTCTACTTTCACCAGCAAGTTATTGTATTGTTTAACAGAAATAGAGGATATAATGGCAGAGATGGTCATTCATTTGCTTCCTGAGATAATTTTCTGTAATGAAAGATAGCAACTCAAGCTAAAAGAAATAAAATAAGATGGATGTCATCTTACCTACCATGATGAATGGAGACAGTCTGTCTATAAAAAGTTCATTGTTAGATTCTGTGTGAAGTTTTCCATACTCACTAATCAATAGTTCACAAAAGAGGAAGTAGAAATACTTAATAAACATTGCAGTCAAGAAAATGGGAGCAAAATCCCCTTCTCTTTCATGAGATATGAACATTGCAATTAGCAGATATCCAATAAGGAGAGTCTGCAGGGATGAGGAGGGGCACAGAAAGTGGCCAGATGGGAAGTGGCCAGAGTTAGAGCTATGGCGTCAACTGTGAGTCTGAAAGTGGGACAAGACTTTACATGGCTATTGGGAGATATTTATTACCACTGATACTCTGAGACTGATGATAAAGTTAACCTTGAATCAGAGGGTGGAGTCAATGTTTGCCTGACCAGTTTAACCATAGAGGCTTTGGAGGACTGAAATGGAAAGGGAAGGCACACAGGAAGTAGTAGGGAGGGGCTTAGAAAGATGCTAGGTCTTTACAATCCAGAAGTGTGAAGAGGCAGGGTCAGCTGAACACCCCTTCAGTGCTCTTTCGATCTATTAGGTTCTTAACCCAATAACCAACTTTCAAGTGATTCTGTATATCCTAAACAACACTTTCCAGAAAAACAAAACAACAACCAAAAATAACCTAAGTACAAACATGAAACAGAGATAGGCTGAAAATTGTCATGATGGGCATAGATAAAAAGAACAGACTCCTCCTACATGAAGGTTGGCAAAGGAACACAGCTTTCCATGTACCCAACCCAGAGTCCTGCATGTGATTGCCACATAGGATATTTGGTAATGGCTACATGTTCAGTAAACCTTGCCTTTCCATGAGAAGAGAAAGTATTTGAGGGCTAAGCTGCGCTCTTGCTTGCATAGAATTTACTTAATCTTGTCTACGGCTTACATCTAAACTGTATACATTTTATTCCTGAAACACCAGAATGGAGAAGAGAATGAAGACAGACTCTGGGGACAGAGTTGAAATGGATGATGGAAGATGGTCTGTTTTTTAAACCTATTCAATACTCTGTTTTTAATATCATAATTTTGTTGTTTTGATATATGTATATAATTGATACACATTTTCTTCTATTCATCACTATCTCTTGCCTTATATTTCATTGTTTTTGATTGCATGGTATGGGAGAACATATTAGTTGATGCATGTATACATGTGCATGTAGTTTATATGTTCCTCCTGAATTATTCAAAATTAGGATAATAAATAGATACCAGGACCCAGACAATGACTCAGTGGGCCAAGGATGTACTATGCAAGCAAGAAGACCTGATTTTTAAAGCCCCAGAAGCCACATAAAGCCAGACATGGCAGTACCCCTCTGCACTTCTGCAAGTCTTGCAACAAATTGCACATGTAAAAATATTATTGCTTAAGTAAAGAGAAAGTGTCAAAGTCTGATCATTGCTTAAGTAAAGAGAAAGTGTCAAAGTATGTCCATAACAAAAGCTAGAGCCAGTTCAAACATCTGCCATTCACTGCTGGATCAGTTTCAGCTTCACCATCCTTCTAAGAAAGCATCTTTAATGATACCCAGGCAATGTACACAACCAAGGGGTACTGAAAATATTTGGAGCACCTGCCTGTTATCTTCTCAGGGATGATGTTCTTCTCAATATATAAAAAGTATCCCAAGAATAAATAAGTCTGATGGTAACAGTGATGAGGTTAGGACCGTGTGGTGTTTGTCTTTCCAGTGACACT
Organism: Cricetulus griseus; assembly: GCF_003668045.3. Taxonomy (NCBI): domain Eukaryota; kingdom Metazoa; phylum Chordata; class Mammalia; order Rodentia; family Cricetidae; genus Cricetulus; species Cricetulus griseus. The sequence goes on from NW_023276806.1 coordinate 268,862,589, forward strand.
AACCTCTCCATTTGATAAAACTGCAATGTTTCAAAATATCCAGTATGTCCTTGTGATACCTAATAATTTTGAAGTAGCTTTGAGTTGGAAGTGTTCTACTACAGTACCTAGAAGAGAAGATGCTTTGCAACGTTCTCTTTGAAAACCACTCTTAATAAATCCTAGGCTTAATCTACATTATGTGACTCAGTAGGTCATAGTAACTTGTGCTGACAGATGTGCTGTTCCTAAATTCTGTGGATAGATGACAATGAACCTTGTCAAAGCCCTGTGAGCAACCAACTCATTTCTTTTCCATGACACTGTGTGTCTGAATCTGAACAAGAATTTCTATTAAAGTCCAACTCTGAGGCCACCATTTTAAAACTGTAGGTTTTCATACCCAGGAAGGATAGATTATTAGTCTCCAGTTGCTGTAGATCACATCCAAAAGGGAGTTTCCTCTTAGTTTTCCTGTTATTTCTACAGCTTTATTATAGACTGATGGTCACAGGTAATACTCTGTTGTTGTTCCCATGATGCTTTGCTGTGGGAGCCCTCTAGCCTGTGGTACCATCAGCAGCCCAGGTTACTTACCTGGTACTTCCTCCACTCTATATTTTGGGGATGACCTTTTTTCCTTGTGAAAAATAAAATTAAGTTATATTGAAGCCTCAAATAGTGTATCTTTTCCTCTGAATTATTTCCACAGCAGTTAGATGTGTATGTTTGTTTGTTGCATCTGTGGATAGCATTTTCCATTTGGATTCTTCTGCCATGAAGGTAACTGATGATGACAAATATGCTTCTCACACTATTCTAAAAATCCAAATAGTGAGTAACACCTGTGCTGTGGATTAGATGTGTGCAGAAGGATGAGAAAATAAATTGAGAAGAGTTCGTGAACAAGCAACCGTTTAGACTCCAGAAATTCCTTCTAGCATAGGACCTTCTAGAAGGGAAAGCATAAGCCAAGAGAAACATATTTTCCTTTAAATTATTTATATAGTATGTCCTATCTTTGAGTTATTTTATTTTCTTCTTAGTCTAGCAATGGGTTGGGAGGAATCATTATGTACCAATTACTCTTTCAAGAATTTCGCTGGATCTCATTCAAACATAGCAGACTTTAAAGATAAATATCATCACCCTCATGTTCTAGATGAGAAAGACAAGGCTTAGAGAACATAAATAATGTATGCATATCAAACTGCTACTGGGAAGCACTAACCATGACTTAGTAAAAATTCTGCCCCTAGACAGAATCCAAACTTCTTGTCCAGTTTGTATGACAGGTTTTTGCTACATTCAATCAATCTGAACCCTGGATTGACTGTGTTCAGTAAAAGACCTTAAGGCCTACATTGCCTCAATCACATCTTAGTTGCTCAACTGATTGCTCATTGCTGATGTAGCAGGCATTATGCAGTTGTCACCATTAAACTTGTGGCATGTGGTTTTAAGGAAACAGGAAATTATTTAAGGTGATGTACAAGGCAATGAAGCCACATCTGATGGGATACGGAGAGAACCGACTGGCTAGGCACATATGAAAATGGACATGATCACAGGCTACAAAACAGCAAGGTGCTCATTGTTGTTCAGAAATTCCATTTGTAGCAACTGCAGATGAGGCTGCCTTTGTGTTTCTGGTTGAATAAATTTGTATGAACACACGTTGTCCCATTGAGACCATGTTATAGGAGAGAGAACAGAAGTGTGGACAGGGTCCAGAGGTCTGTGAAGAAAATAATTAAATAGTAAGACAAGAAATCCTTAAGGAAATATGTAGTAATTTAGGTTGTATTTTTTCCTTGGGAAAGCAAAGACATGAACAAGGAAAGCCATAATAACTATGGCAATATATATAGAGAAAATATCAGAGATATCAAATAATCACTCCCCCTTTCCACTAAAAGAACAAAAGAATCCATGCTCCTCAGAAAGTGATGCCCTCAATGTAACCATAAGGCCATCTGTTACACTGTCATAAGAAGCATCTTTTTTCTTTGAGGCGAGCTTTCTGGTCACCCAGACTGGCCATGAACTTACTAAGCAGCCAAGGTTGACCTTGAACCTCTTGAAACATCTTGGAATATCTCAAAAATATCTCAGAATCACTCAGGATTTTAGAATGTCTTGCCTCACCTCAATCTCCTAAGAGCTTGGATAGAAGCAGTGTCTAAATTCATCTCCTAGTGTTTGGAAGTAGGCAGAAACAAAAACTTGAATAAAAATCATAAGACAAAACCTATTCTTCTCAAACTTTCCCTGGCATCCTTGTTTATCAAAGGATGGCCATTTGCTAACCAGAGATACAAATGCATGACACACCCTAATGTGCCTTTACTGGAAAGTTTTACAGTGATTCCAAGGATGTGAATCTTGGCTCCCATGATGGATGACTAACATCTGTTAAACTTATTTTTTTTGAAAAATGTTCTTGAATTCTACATACTGCCATGCTATATTTGATTTCTTGTCCAGTTTGGAAAACAATCAATGATGTGACAATACCTTAGAAAACTTAATTATCAAAATGTAAATGATCATTTTAGATAACCATCTATTTTTTCTGTCTCTGAGAAAAAGGAGGAGGAGGAAGAAGAAAAAGAAGAAGAGGAGGAGGAGGAAAAGGAGGAAGAGGAGGAGAAGAAGGAAGAGGAGGAGAATGAGGGGGGGAGGAGGAGGAGGAGGAGGAGGAGGAGGAGGAGGAGGAGGAGGAGGAGGAGGAAATCAGAGTATTTGGCATCCTGGCCCCATTCTTCCTAGGTTGGAGAGATATGTTGCCCCTGCCCCAATGAGCTAGCAAATGCTCTGTGTCCCGCACACCACACTTCTAGTGCCATTCCACTATGTGTCTCTAGTCTAATTTCACTTTTTTCACACATTTGACTATACAGTTGTTGGCATAAGTTCAAAAGAACATGGAAAAAGCTAATTGTGGTTATCTTAGCTGACAGGTTTCCTTTTAAACTTTCATACTTGCATTGTATTTAAAGGTGTACAGTCAGATTTGGGTTACTACAGTGTCTTTGAGCAATTTTATAAAAAGAGACAAAGAAGTCATCTGTCCATTATCTCCCTAAAGCAAAGCTTGGAACTTCAAGTCACAGAAACTATGGCAGCAGCATCTTCTTGGAAGATAGTTTTTATCCAAAGATGATTCATTCAAAATTTAATTTTCATAATCAAATGACATAAATGATTGGATGTAGAATTCAGAAACATTTGTCAAAAATAAAGAGTTCCACAGACGTTAGCCATCCATAATGAGGGCCAAGGTTCACATCCTTGGTACCGCTGTTGAGCATATTGTCAGAAGAGCCAGTGGAACATTTCCAGGCTTCTACTAACTGTTACTATTCCTGGAGCTTCAACCTCCCCCCAAGTCTTTTCTCAGACATCTCAGAAACACAAGGATATTTGTATAATGTACATACAGATCTTAAGTTTATTCCCACCAACAGGAAGGAAATTCTTCATTAGTTTTGTAATGTAGCTCCACTGAGGCCCCTTTCAGCATAATATCTTGACACAGGACTCACCTCCAGTTAGACTGCCTAAGTTCAGATGCTAAATAAGTGTGTGACCTTGTGTGAGTAACTTTACCTCCTCAGTATCTTATCTCATCACAAGCCCTTAACAAGATCACCAAGCCATTTAAAGGCATCAAACTTTGTAAGGCATCTAGAATAGCACCTGGATGCTGTGAGCCTACAAACCTTACTGCTGGGACCACCATTTCCCTAAAGGTTTATCTCAAGATGGAAGAAATCTGATTATTCTTGTAAAAGGCCTCCTATTCTCCCCTCTAACCATTTGTGGATTAGCTTTCTGCCCACCATGCTGTAGCTCAACCTTCGGTGTTACATTATAAATGGGATCAAAGTACCAAAAATTGAGAACTTCTGATTCTGAGTCACCACGTGTGACTTGATGTCTCAAACAGTAATAGAAAAGCCAGGCTTAGAAGTCCTGCCAGACGGCACTGATTTTTATTTGAGGATCACACTTTAAATAAAAGAACAGATATTTTACACCTTATTGTGTACAGTATATCTGAGACTAGGTTTCATATAACCCAGGCAGGTTTCAAAAACATTACGTAGCCAAGGATGACTTTCAGCTTTTGATCCTCCTGTGTGCACATCCTAAGTGCTGACATGACAGGCCTGGGCCAACACACCTGGTTTCTGTAGAGCAAGGACAGGGCTTTTTTCATATGAGGCAAATTGTCTTCCAATTGAGCTGTGCCTTCTGCCTAGAATTTTTGTGTGTGTGTTTTCACTGTGTGGTTTAACTCTAAATTGTACAGTTGTTTACAGAAGCACACTTTGTGTTTTTTTAAAGAATATATAAATATTCCACTCCTTTATACAGAATTAATATACTTCATAGAATTGTTATGAATGCCCATAGAAATATTTGTACAAATATATAGTATCTTCTATGCCCATTATTTTCTAGAAGTAGAGGGACAAATAGAATGGCAGTCATGATCACATTATTATCCTAATTAACACTATTTCCACAAAGACCACATGGAAGCTCGCCCTAGAGCTCAGTAGGAGAATTCCAGATAGATCCTCAAATAAAATTAAACTTGATAGTGGCATCTTTCTCTATCAATCATTGCCAGTAGCCATCATGACCTATGCTTCCACAGCACTTGAGGGTTGACAAAGCAAGTCCCTGTTGCTTTGCAATGAGGGTTTCAATGATCTGGAGTTCCAACAAAGGAGTTGCAAGCATTCAGGTAGATCCCTAGGTAGAATCACGACATCTGCCAAATCTGCCTAGAATTTAAGTTAGACCGATTATGCATACTGACTAAAAGCACAGGTTCTGGTTCAAATAGCTTAACCAGTGAGATGACAGAAATCTATTCTAAGAATAAAGAGCCATGGTGTACTTTAAAATTAAAATGAAGTAAGAGAGCTAGCAATCCTGTATTCATTTTATCATCGCCTAGTTGTTTTGAAGTGTTTTTCCATTTAAAATACTTCATTATTTTGTGATTCTAAAATGGTCAATACTTTTATTAAATAAAGTACAAGTTTCCTTGGACATTATGATCTCAGGACTTCTTGACAATCTTGAAAACTATTAAGAACATCAAGGAGCTTTTGTTCCTGTAGATTATGTTAATATTTACATAATTTAAAAATTTCAAACTAAGAGAATAAAACTATGTCTCATTTGATGCCTTTAAGATAACATTAAACCAAATGCATGATGAAATAAATCAGATGCTTTTATGAAAATAAAATACTTTTACTACTTTTATGAAGTTCTAATCATAGGTGACATGAGTGTCCTTGACTCACAGCCAGGTAAGTCTGTGTCACGTCTGAGGCTGAACAATACAGATGAACTTTCTCTCCACCATAACACTCGGAATGTTGTATTGTGTACATAGGAGGTGCTGTGTGAAGGCTATCCTGTCATCAGAGATACATATTTTGAAAGTATACAATTTTTTTAATAGTAAGAATGTCTTGTCTTTGAGAGACAACAAAGGTTTCATATAGTCTAGGCTGGACTCTAGCATTCCATGTGGATGAGAGTGACATCTCATTTTTGATGTCCCCACTTCTCCTTCCCAAGGGCTGGAATTACAGGTGTGCCCCCACCATGCTGGGCATCTAACCCTAGGTTTTATCTGAATTTAGCTGTATCGCTAGACTTTAGCAAGCATTTTAGACAAGTCTGGGCATTTGGTTCAAAACTCAGACATGACAAGTGACAGTTTCTTTAAGTTAAATTGGGTGTGGATCTAGACACACATTGAGGGAGCCATTTCTCCTTGGTGTTGAGCCATCTGTGACCATCTCCCACTTTCATTGAATTTTACCCTATTGGCATGTTGTAGTTTCTCAAATTAGACATTTTGAAAACCTGCCTCACTAAATTACTTAAAGAGATATCAAAAAGTACATTGACTAATAAACCATCGAGCTTTGTCAGGAAAACTTCAAAGCTATGTGTGGTGACACATGTCTATAGTCCCAGCACTTGAGCTGGCGAAATCTATGCCAGCATGGACCACATAGCCAGACCCTGTCTCAGAAACAAACACAGAAAAACAAGAAATGCCTTTAAGACTTCACATGTCAAGCTTGAAAACCCAAACGGCATCCTCAAGAAAAAAAACTATCATTTGCTTTTTCTAGATGACGCTCACTCACTCATTTTGAAGACAGTGTCTAAATACCCAGGTCAGACTAAGTAGTCTGTCCTCTAGTCTTTCAAGCAAGAAATGTGGTCATGGAAAAGTGGGTTTCTAGCAATCAACAGTTTTGTCCTGGATGTTTGGTGTGGATTGTAGAAGTAAAAATGTTCTGTAACTAGTCTTCCCTGCAACCTCCCCAGTGCTGAGATCACAGCTCCAAAGAATCACTGTGGTATTTTTTTTTTAAATAAGATTACCACCTTTTCCTTCTCTCATTTTCTTTTCTTTTTTTCCCCTTTCATTCTATTCTAATTCTAATTCTAATTCTAATTCTAATTCTAACTCTAACTCTAACTCTAACTCTAATTCTAATTCTAATTCTAATTCTATTCTATTGTGTCATTTCTTTCCTAAATGCAAGAGAACATTAGCCAGGGACCCTGTCAATGCCATGTAATTTCATGACTCTGCATTGGTTCATGACCAGGTATAAATGGCTGGATCCATCATTTCCTTGCACATGTTCACAAAGGAAAACCAATACAAGTGGCATCTAAGTGGTCTGAGAACAGTTTTGCCTTCCTGTACTGCAAGAGAGAGAGAGAGAGAGAGAGAGAGAGAGAGAGAGAGAGAGAGAGAGAGTTTCAGATAAAACACAGACTGAAGTCTTGAGGACTTGTAGGCTTGTTTTTAAGAACTCTTACTCATCTTTAGAGTGAGCTTGACATTTGCTCTTTTTACAGACCTTGGTGTTTTCATTTTTTTTATTATGGCCACCTTCCCTCATGTTTGATGTGGCTCCTCCAATCACTGGCACAATTCTTTGCTGATCAGAATTGGGCCCATGGATCAATAGCACCAGCATCACCTTGCGGCTTGTTAAAAATACAGGATTTCAGGCTGGAGAAATGGCTCAGTGATTCTGAACACTGGCTGTCCTTCCAGAGGATCCAGGTTTGGGTTCCAGAAACCACATGGCAGCTCACAACCATCTCTAACTCTAGTCCCAGGAAATCCAACACCCTTTTCTGACCTCTAAGTGTACCAGGCACACATGTTATACATTCAGGCAAAACATCCATAAACATAAAATTTTAAATGAAAAGGGTATTTCAAAATCAACGATTTCATGCTGATGAGATGGCTCACTGCACAGAACCATGTGCAAGCCTGACAAGACATGTTTGGTTCCTGGAACCCACATACAGAGGGAAAAGCCATCTCTTCAGTGCTGTTCTCTGACCTCCTGACATATACTGTAGCATATCACATGCTCCCATGTGTTGCGCGTGCGCGCGCGCTCACACACACACACACACACACACACACACACACACAAATAAAAAAACAAAAACACTCTATTCAGGTCTCACCCCATTCTTTATTGAAGCCCAAATTCATTTTAGCAAGATCCCCAGATGGTACTGACGCTAGTATCCTGAAGACCTGGTATTATCTCTCCATATAAGAAAATGTCCCATATCTAATACTTAAGATCAGACCCTGTGAGGGAGATGACAAAGTGGGAAGGAGAAGGACAGAAAGAAAGAGAGGGAAAGAGAGAGAGATTTTGAATCAATGCTCTGAGCTCCTCCTGGCTCAGTGACTCCTTCCTAAAGTTATTCACCTTCATGATTTTCATATCCAGATCAGAAAATCCTGATTTTCTAACTAAAGCTGGCTGGCTCAAATTGGCCTTTTTCTCCTTGCAACCCAAAGAGTTCTTATGATTTTTAAAAGAGAGTAAGACAGACAGACGAGCCACAAAGAGATACCGAGACTGAGTGTGTGTTCTGAGGATAAATGTAAAATTTGCATTTTGTAAATTTATTTATTTTTCAAAATGACTGCATTCATATTCATGTGTGGGTTTGTGTACAGGAGTGTGGTTGCCTTCACCAACTATATCAAAATTAATCACACACCCCTCAGTTCAGACTATGCAGCACGTTGCTCATTGCTGTAGCAAGACGCCTGACTAAAATGACTTAAGCAGAGAAGGATTTATTTGGGCTCACTGTTTGAAGGGATACAGGCCATTGGCATGGGAAGTCATGGTGACAGGAACATGAAGGTCACAGTGCATCTGCAGCTAAGAAGCAGGGAGAGATAAATGCAGGTGCTCCATTCGCCATTCCCTCATTATTCAGCCCAGGAACTGAGCTAATGGGATGGTATTGCACATATTCAAAGTGGATTCTCCCTCCCTAGAAATGGCCACACAGGGCTGTACAGACCTAGGTGGATTTCAAATCTAGGCACCTTGACAATAAAGATTAACTATTATAATCTGTAAGAATTCAGAAATACCTTTCATCTTCATGCCCCAGACTGAATACAGATGCGGATTTTACTGTAAAAGTTTTGGATGTTTATTAAAGCTAAGAATAGCTGGCGGAAACTAAGATGCTTTTCCCAATTGTCTGTATCACTGCTATAAAGTTGCTCATAACCCTTGTTAAAGTAATTAATTATACCACAAAGACAATGCCTTTCTTCATCTATAAAATTAGGACAGTCAGGGCTGTAGAGATGGCTCAACGGTTAAGAATACTCATTGAATGAGACAGAATAACAACAGGATATCCAAGAGGAGTCTTAGTGAGGGCCCATTATGGATAGTACAGCAGAAGCCAGAGGCCTCAAACCAGACCAATGACTCACAGCAATGAACACTTACAAGTAAAGAGATATGGACTAAAGGGTGTACTGTGTGGCTCACTGGGCCACACTAAAACTTCCATACTGATAAATTTTTGTCTGTTTTTTTTTGGGGGGGAGGGTTGGTTATTTTAAATTTTATTTTTTGTGGGGGTGATTTGCAAGGGCAGAGGGTGGATGCAAGAGGATGGGGAGATGAGTGGGATCAGGACGCATGATGTGAAAGCCACAAAGGATCAGTAAAATGCCTAAAAAAGAAAACACTACTTGTTGCCTTTCAGAAGACCAGAATTCAGTTCCCAGCATCCACATGGTGGCTCTAAACCATCTAATAACAACAGGGGATCCTCTGCCTTCTTCTGGCCTCCATGGGCACTACAGGAACATGGTACATAGACATAGATGTAGGCCATCACACATACACATAAAATAAAAATCACTCTTTAAAATGAACACAGTAATTGTTGCTTTGCTTAATATATGCCCTAAGCTAATAAGAAGTATATTGGGCTTTCCCAGCCTCAGAGTTGTGTGAAACTGACTCACTGCAACCTGTTCTGTGTTACAGGACAAAGGAACTTGAGGGACTAATGGAGTTTCCAGATAATGGATACGGTAAGATTGTTCTAGGTCAGTGGTTCTCAACTGTCCAGATGCTGTGGCACTTTTAATATAGTTCTTTGTGTTGTGATAACCCTCAACCATAACATTATTTTATTGCTACTTCATAACTATAATTTTGCTACTGTTATAAATGGTAATGTAAATATGCAAAATGTGACCTCTATGGGGGTCATGATACACAGATTGAAAACCGCAGCTCTAGGCTATTGGTGTGAGCCTAATCTAACGAAGTAAGCCATAGAGAAGAGAGATGAGCTAAAGCATCAACACCTGAAAGGCCTTGATCTTTTTCACTGCTAGCTTTACAGAGGGTGAGAGGAGGTAGTTACTCCACAGATGCAGGTAGCCTGTGTCTCTTGAGAGAAACACGTATGTAGTTCCTAGGAAGGGAGCAGAGACCACAGACCTACAACCAAATGGGCCCAGAGATGAGCCCCACCCAAGAGCCTCCTGCAAGCAGTAACACCATGTACAGCTTTGATTCCAGCCACTGAGATATGTAATCGAGAGCCAGTTGAGCCATGCTATGCCTGTACTATTGACCTATAGAACTGTAACACAGGAAATAGCTATGATTTTAAACCACCGAGTTTATGGTAATTAGCTATGACAGCCTAGGAAAATGAATACATATGTAATGTAGCACTTATAAAGGAAAAATGTCAGGTAAATATGTGCTCTCATAATTTGATACTGTGATCTTGCAGAGACTTTGCCTTATAGAATGCTCTGAGCTAATGTAGCATCTATTACAAGAAGGATACGGGCGTGGGGGGGGAAGAAAATGATACTTAGCTCATAAATTTAGTTTGCTTTTCAAATGCTTAACTTTCAGGCTGTCTCTGGGTCCCCTGAGATTTGGCCTCCCTGAATACAGAAAGGTTTGATTAAAGCTCAAGACCTGCTAAAGCTTTTAATCGCTTTCTTTGAAAAAAAATATCCCAACTCTCTTTTCTCTGCTGTTTCCCCTAAATGCAAGAAAGCACAAAGATACTAGAGGAACAAAGGAGATAAAATTGAATCAGGGGCCCTCCTAGCTTCTCCATTATTCAAAGCACTTAGTGAGCTATAAATGATTTAAGAATGATACAGCCAGGCTCCTTGGAGTAAATAGTTTTCATTTTCCTGATTGCTAAGCAGAAAGGAGGAAGAAGAGTGAGTACATGTTCCCATTAGCAAAGACTTTGAATTATTTTATGTCAAAAATAAGAAAGCATCTTTCTTCCTATCTTTTTTTCTTAAATATGGAGGCAAATCAAGAGAAAGGATTACAATTTACTGCTACTTTATTGTCCAGTTACATTATGCCAGCAAGCAACTAGGCTTTGCAGAGAATATAGAAACAAGGCCCTAAGCATATGAACCATGATGTAAAGAAAGCCAGTCAGCATCCCATACTATGAAGTTCAAACCCAAGCCTTAGTGTTCATTCATAATTGCACTTAGCATTCAGGCCCTAGTCTAGATCCACAATGTGCCTCATAGACACTAAGTAATTATGCTTGGCAGGAATTTGATTTTTTCACTAAATAGAACATGTGTAAGAAGATGGGTAAGCCAGACATAGCCTGGTGCTCATTCTAGCTCAGGACTGGGAATGAGATAATAATAGACCCAGTAATAGCTGGCTCTTGTCATCTATGAAATAACCTGCAAGTATTTATTCATCAACCAACACACTGCGCCATGGGAAACACAACACTGTTTTTCTCCTTAAGAGCCTAAGAAATTGTGGCTTCAAGTGCAATCATTTGGCCCTGGAATTTCCCATAAAATCTCATCTGGAGAGCAGAGAATTAGAATCCTATGAAGACTGTGAATGTTCCCAGCAAGTCTGGGGAATGGGGGGATGAATATAAGAAGTTAGAGAGAGACATGGTAATGGGGGATCTGAGGGGAGATAGATATGGGGTACAGGGTGTGGATTTGATCAACACACACACTATATATGCGTGCAATTCTCAAAGAATAAATTTAAATTTAAAAAATCCTTGAAGGGGGGCTTCAAGGTTAAGAGCACTTGTTGCTTTTGCAGAGGACCCAGGTTGGGTTCTCAACAGGGACATGGCAACTTACAAATGCCTGAAAAAAACAGTTCTAGGGTGTCTGAAACACAACTGTATAATCGCCAGGTGCTGATGTGGTGCACATTCGCACACCTAGGCAAAACATTGCTACACACAAAATAAAATAACTAAATGTACAATGACATAAGAAAGGGCTGGAGAGCTCACAGATACATCATTCTGGTCCACATGGTGTTTAGTTTTATTGGACATATTTAAATTGCAGTGCTCTGGTCCACACTCTGTTGGCTATGATGAAAGGGCATCATTGGCTGTTAGACATGCAGTCCATGATGGAGAGATTCTTTCTTACACCCCAAAGCACCAACTCTGGAGGCACCATGCTGCCTATCTTGACATCACCCTTCCGGGGTGGGATGTAAGAGCACAATACTATCCAAGCTTCCTGCATGGGCAGAGTGCTGTTCCATTTTCCTTCAAACCTATCCTGCTTCATGGCCAGCCCTCCTCTTCCTGCCTTCATATCTGGTTCTCTTATTCCAACCTCAAAGCATCCAGGCTGACGTTTCCTGTTCTGGGAATATTCTTGTTATTTCCACAGATGAGTTTTTCCCTGCAGAGCCACTTGGGACTCTGACATTCCCCCAGACGTATCCGATTAAATGTCATTCTCCCCCACACTGACGCCTTCATCTCTTTATGTTTCCTCATGACAATTACCAACCCTGAAAGGACTTTTAATATTTATCTAGATTTTAATTAAATGTACATGTCAAGTGTCCGGCTGCTAAAGTGTCTAATTCAGAACCCAACACCTAAGAAACATACAATATTTGGTGGATGAATTACAAATTGTTGAGTATATTTTCACAGGTTGCACGACTCTCTCCTTATCTTAATAACTGTATAATATCCCACTAAGCTCCAAATGTATTGAACGCAGTTTTTGTTAGTTTGAGGAATTGAGGTTTCCACATTTTTTCCTTTTAAACTGGCATAACATGAAGATCATAATGGAGAAAAGTATACAGACAGAAAGAAAATCGAGGGAAACAAATCAGCCCGTAAGCAGATGGTATTTGCTCCCTACAGTAGAGCTGGCTTCTGGCGACAGCTATTGGAAGCCTGGGTATGTGATGCAGCCTTTGCTGACCTTCCTTTCACCGTTTGATACCCAGGTAAGGGTATCTGGGCTCGGGTCCTCCTTAGCACTGATGCGATGCAGAAAGAACTTCAGGAAGCGCGTTCTCTTTCAGCGTTAAGCCTTCCCCATCCCTACTGATGAAAATAGAAAGTCTATGCCTCTTTCACCCTCTGCCTCATCCCACGCTGTCCCTCTGGAAGCTAATCACGGAAACAGTAATTGAATTATACTAATTTTGGACAACGAGTATATGCATTGATTTGGAACCAAATACATCTGCTGAACTTAGAGCCTTTAGGAGAGATTACACAGCACTGAGATTTTTTTTTTTTTTCAAAACAGCTCTCGGGGGAGCTGGAGAAGTTCAGGGGCAAAGTGAGGGTGTTCATGACTGTTCTCAAATGAGTCAAATTATCCAGCAAATTCAAAGCGATGGGTTCGCTGAGCCATCCAAGGCTGTGTTCTCACCTCCTGCACTCCCCCCTCCTAGGATGAAGATATAACCATGAGAATATGTCCAGCCTATCCTAAATTCTGCCCCCGGTTTCCTGATAGCAACTCAGCATGGAAGCAAGTGATGGACGAATCGTGACCAGACTGTGTGTAGACTTAGCTAAGAATAGATTCTGATTTTCCATTGCTAAGAGACCTGCCCATTCCACGGTGCATACTAAAATATAGCTGTTTTTTTCTTATAATTATAACATGCAAGATATCTAGGTCTATTTCCCAGAGGCAGACAGTATTAATCTGCATACCTGAATGATATTTCTACACATATCTTTGTTAAAGCATCTGTAAAAATTTTTTTATAAACACCGAGTGTTTAAGAAAATGAAATTAATTACATGCACTTTAATACTGAAAGTACACATAATAAACTTTACCTAGAATACATATTTTATCTGTCTTGCTGGAGGAAAAGACAGATGAAAGAAAAAATGTGTGCTTCAGTATCTGTTTAATAGTGTGGCAGGTGGGGGGAAACCTGTGGGAATGAAAAATGAAGGCTATAGTCAGATCCGTGTGAAATACATGAAATAGAAGAATTTGTGTCTAAAACAAAAGCAGTATCTCAGGAATTGCTGTAGCAAATATCAGCATTAATGACATACTTCTGGAGGCTCACGAAAATATAATCAATTTTTCAGTTCATAAAATTTCAAAAAATTGAATTTACATTTGCTAAACCAATTAACAAATTCTAATTTACGCAGTGTTGATGCTTCTAATTGGCAGCCGTGCATTTTTATGAGTCTTCCTGTTAATCTCTTATGGTAATCAAACTCGCAAATTTAAAATTCACTGGTGTTCTTGATACATGGAACTAGTTAAAATTCTTAATTAAATTAGGGTGACTAAAAGAGAAGTCATTTTAAAAGTAAAATCATAAAGTGTTATGACTAATGTTGTACAAATTAGCATAAAGTAGTTTTGGGGAGAATCATTTGGAAGACTTTATAATTCGGAACACCTGCCATTACTGCACTTGTTAAACTTTTATCAATTAATCATTACTCCCTTGAATAGCAGGAAAAATTGAATATTGTGAATATGAAGAGTGTGATTAATTGCAAATGGCAAATTGCTGACTGGCTCCATTATTACCTGTGCTTTAAGAATTTTGAGAAATAACTGTCTATTATGCATTTTATGAATACATAAATTATCCTAATGCACTCCATATTGGATGGCTCTCTGTCTTATTCATTCTGCAATAAGTGTTTCCTCAAAGTTAGAAAGATGACTCGTAGAACACGGATTCCATGATGGGATATGATTATGGCTTCATCAAAGACATTTAATGATGACATTATTTAATCTCATTCTCTAAATATACACTAGCCATATATTTTATATTTCAAAGGGCATAGGTGGAGGGAACAGTTGTTTTTGCTATAGTAGTGAGATCAATCCCCATTTGAAGTACAATTTAGGGTTAAGCAATATAGCACCATGGCTTCGAAATGTTAATTAATTCTCAATTTGGCCTGTGGTTCTCAAGCCTAAGCATTTAGATTGCAAAGGGCACTTCAGCAAAGACTCATTTTATTACAAGTTAAAAATCTCAAAAAAATTGATTTAGAAATGTGTTTCTAAATCAATGCAGCAAGAGCAGAGTACCTACGAGTCTTTGCAGGAATGTACTTTTCATTATTCGAAGATTCACACAGGGATCTCTAATGGTCCCTGAAAATTCAGAGATTATCAAGAAATGTGACTTTAAGTACCTTGAAATTGCTACAGCTATTTATCTTAGCCAGCCCTAGACAAAGCTATATGACTATTAGATGGAAAGAGTTTCAGATGTAAGAACCACTTCAGTGGTATTTTATAGTTCAGAAAACTAGAGGACATGGGGCTAAATTAGTCAGAAGTGTGGAGGGTTGATGTGAGCAGATGGCCCATACACTCAAACTTTACAAATGCTAAATTTGATTAAAAGTAGCCTAAAGAGGATATTAATCTTACTTTCTAGAAAAAAAAAATGATGTCTTCTGAGACATCTTAAATGGTAGCTGTGGAAGCACTGTTCACTAGTGTTTGCTTAATCTTGCATTGGGCTCTGTATTATTGCCTGCTCCCATTGTTACAGTAAAACTGTAAGAAGCCACTGGATGAAGTGAAGGCTGGTCAACTTGCATCCTCAGTTGGGTAGCAGAAAGAGATGAATGCTGATACTTCACTAAGCGCAACCATTTTAACCAGACTAGATGCTGTCCTGTAGGATGCTGTGGCTCACATTCATGGTTGGTCTTCCTTCCTCAGTTAAACTCACCTGGAAATAATAACCCTCAAAGACAAATCAGGAGGTGGGGATTCTAAATCCAGTCAAGTGGACAAAGAGGATTAAACATGGCAGGCTCTTAGGTTATGTATGTATCTTCACGACTACCTGTTCCTTGGGAAGGCTATGATTTAAAATAGAACTACCCTGGGATAGGGAGAGAGGACCAGATTCTGTGATAATTTGGGTCTAGAACTTTCTGTTTGGAAAGGAGCCTCTTTTTTAATTTTTTAATTTATTTAATTTAGAAACAAGCTTCTTTTACATGTCAATCTCAGTTCCCTGTCCCTCCCCTCCTCCCCTGCCCCCCACAGATCCTCCTATCCCAACCCCTTTCTGCTCACCAGGGAGCGTGAGGTCTTCCATGGGGGATCTTCAAAGTCTGTCATATCATTTGGAGCAGGGCCTAGACCCTCCCTAGTGTGTCTAGGCTAAGAGAGTATCCCTCTATGTTGAGAGGGCTGGGAAGGAGCTTCTTTTTCACAGAGACTCTCAAGCAGCAGCCCTGAACAGAGCCTCTCAACCAATAGATTCCACAGCATTCTCACAGGTGTGACAACTGCAAATGTCTCCAGATACTGTAAGATGCTAGCTACTGGTACTAAAGTCATGAACAACTACTACCCTAGCCAGCTTTCAATTTCCAGGTATTATTTATGTGGTAGATCAACTAGGTGTGGTTCCTAGTCAAGACATCCCTTTCAAGTGGTGGCAGTTATAATGCCCCTTGTTCAGTTGCTAGCTCTGCCTGTGGCTACCTCCATGACTTCCATCTTCTCCAAAACTTAGCCTGTTCTCCTGCAAGATGATACAATCCCATCTTTATATGACTGTTGTGGGGGAATGAATTGCATAATGGATATAAATATTACATAGTGTCGTAATCCATGACTCACAAATGTGACTTTTATTTCTGTATTATTACTTTGCATTAATGTTGGGTCAGGATAGTTTCACCAAGCAAAATGAAGCACCCAAACACATTCTCAAAGTTGCAACAAAAACTCAAGCACAGGTGATAATTTACCTGCAGAGGCTCCATGCCAGTGGTTCTCAACTTTCCTATTGCTGCAACCTTTAATAGAGTTCCTCACGCTGTGGCAACACCCAAGCATACAATTATTTTTGTTGCTGCTTCATAACTGTAGCTTTACTACTGCTATGTGTCCGTATGTAAATATCTGTGTTTCCCAATGGTCTTAAGCAACCCCGGTGAAAGGGTCATTTGACCCCCGAAAGGGGTCACAACCCACAGGTTGACAAATGCTGCTCTAAGCCATATTGCATATATTCTGCTCTCCTATTAAATAATGTTTTTCTTAAGACCAACATGCCCAGGAGCATATGAAATGTCACGAAGTACAAAGAAATAAGTCAAACTTTAAAAACTTTAAAGAACTTAGAAGCTACTCAGAAATGGTCCTCTACAAGAACAACCATTGAAAGACAATGCATGACTCCAGCTATGTACATATTCACTGCATCCTGCACTCATTGAGAATGGCAATGCTGTCCTATTCCCACCACACTGGGTACTTTACAAGTAGAGGCAACTCCATAAATATTCTTCCTATGGAGCAATGGAAAGAGTGTCAGAATAATAAATGAAAGTTCTTCCGAATTGCCCCTGACATATTATGGAGGCTGTTTAAGTCAGTTCTGTAAGTGGGTCCCTCAATAAACAGAGAAGGTAATAATGATGTCTAATACCTGGCATATATATGGCCCCAAACAGTTTGCAGAACATTTTCATTTACATTATCCTATCTCAGGGTAATATATCATCAACGCTCATGTCCTCTGGGACCTCAGCAATTTAATTGCAGCAGCTATATGATGGGTCTTAGCCCTAGAGTCCTCTCAGGCTAGGATGTAACAGTGTCGCTAAATGAACTTGACCTGACAAGAAGCTGCTTTAATAACACCTGATCGTTTTTATGATATGCAAGATTAAGTCATAAATATAAAAACTATTTTGACTCTGTGGCAAAGAGTCACAGAACTAGATAGTTCTCCAAGATTCGATTTAATCTGAGTCTTTTTTTTTTTTTTCAGCAAAGGGACACAGTTCAATGGTGTGAGAAAAATCTCATCCAGTTCTCACTTGGTGAGTCACTGACCAAATCAGAATTCCAAGGTGGTGAGTCTTTGACTATCTCATGAGAGTAATCCTCACAAAGACATGAATTAAATCTCACCTAGATTGGCCAGCCTTTCTTAGGCTCTGTGAAAATATTGCATTTCCAAGATTATCACTCATTTTTAGCTTATTAACTAACCCAGAAAACTAAAGAGTACATAATTGAGCTAGCCTACATAGAAATTGGTAATTTGACACAGTTGACATCCCCGAATTGATCATTTATTTGCTTATGAACTCCAGGTAGAGCTTTCTCTCTTCAACTCCCACTTTAGGATCTAACATGCACTAGGACATTCATATATCTCACTAATACAGAAATTTTGGCACTATCATTGAGTGAAAACAAATTACACATTTGCAAGCAATTTAATACATTTACTATAATCTTTTATTTCTGGTTTATTCTCCCTCGATGTGTGTGGAAATGCAATATATTTCATAAGCTGCATGGGTGATAAGCACAATGTGACTGGTAAGCTGCCTATAGACACTTAAGAAGTGGCTGACAAATACTGGGAATGTTGGTGACTGCCTGATAGAGCTTTCAAAAGCCACCAGCTACTGTTACACATGGGATCTCATGAGCTACATTCATATAACGTGAGTGCTTGCAGAGCTCTTGGTACTCAGAAGCTTTATTAATCCCCATATAAAAAGAAAGATTTACGGGTCACCCATAGATTATGGTGATTTAGGTCAAGGATTGACTAAGGACCTAAGTCAGTGATGGGCTTATGAGGGAACTATGAGC
Organism: Cricetulus griseus; assembly: GCF_003668045.3. NCBI lineage: Eukaryota > Metazoa > Chordata > Mammalia > Rodentia > Cricetidae > Cricetulus > Cricetulus griseus. The sequence continues at coordinate 268,880,881 of NW_023276806.1, forward strand.
AGAAGTCAGATTTCCTCAAAACACTTTCTGAAACTTAAGGTACATTCCAGGGTCAAGTTTGGATGGAAACAGAACGTGGTCATTTGTCAATGAACAAAGAAGAAAGATGGTGCCTACTTTAGCCATTTCTGTTTATATTAGCATGCAGTAGGTAGTCAACAGTTTTTTGTTAAACTGAACCAACATTTTCTTAAAATAATCAACTCATTTTTTCCATACTCACTAAAATGTAGGGAGGACAAGCTTCCATGGGATCCTCTGTTGGCTCCACCTGAGTAACTTGGTTTAATCACTTAGATTATGCAGTCATGGGTACAGACTAGCTCCTGTGTTTGCTTATAAAGCATCTTGAAGTCATGTTCACTAATTTTTGTACTGCAATTGAGCTTCCCTATCTTTAAGCCAGGGAAAACTCAGCCTTATATTTAAAGAGAAAACTCCAAGCTAGTGTTTAAGTGGTAAATCCCCAATCTAAAGAAACAGAGCAATTAGAACTACTCCGATACCAGGCTGTCAGGGCAGTCTCTGTAAGAGTTGAGGATGAAGTAGGAAGAAGAAAAACCTAGAAGGGCTTTTTTGTTTGTTTGTTTGTTTATTTGTTTTTCTTTTTTGTGTTTTCAATTGTGTTAGTTCTTTGAGAATTTGTTTGGTGTATCCTTATTATATTCAGCTACCTAATGTCTCCCAGATCCATCCCACCCCTACTCTTCTTTAGTGCATCAAGTCCAATTTGTGCTGCCCATATACTTTTGGATGTGTGGTTTCCACTAGTGTGTAGATGACCCATCAGGTGTCATACGCTTAAAGAAAGCTGACTCTGTCTCCCAGAAGTTATGAGTTGCCAATAGCTCTTTAGCTAGGGGCCCACCTCCTTTCTTTGTAAGTAAGATCACCCGTGGATGTCTTCCTACTCTGTCAGAGCCTCCAGAAGGTCACCTTCATCTGAGCAGAAGAAGAAAATGGAAAGAACATAGCTCCATAGTCAAGAGGCTCACTTCTCTCAGAACAAAGGAGGTGGCTGGCAAGGAATCTAAAAAAAATCTAAAAAATCTTAGTCTGGAGAGTTATCTACAGTGGTAGGTGAAGTTTTTCCCTTGTCATAGGAAGCTCATTTGCCTCTAAGAGTTATTTCTGGGCTTAGACACATCTATGAAGTGCATTGACACCACTGCTTAGACTCTATTGGAGATATTATGTAAATGAACTGGGACAATATAAATCTATTATCATTATATTTTGCCCTTATCCTTGGTCATTCAAGTAGGATCCCAGACTCACAAATCTATGTTGAGATTTATCACCTCTCTGATGAGCTTTTGAATTTATTTATCTTTATAATCCTCTACAGAGATAATCTTCCCTAGAGGATTAAAAGGTAATATTGATGAGGAACTCAGCTTCTCTACCCGAAGCTATCTGGGAATGGATTGGCCATCACTTCCCACCTGGCCTCTATTTTAGGTAAAGAAAAATTAATGTAAAAGGGACATTTATCATCACGGGTGTTCACAGAGTAAACCTGGTGCTGCCAAATGGTGGATATAAATCCAGAGGAAATATGCTTGTCCTTAGATCAAATATTCTCACTCACCATTTATCAACTGGAGACATGTTTTAGAAGGCTGTCTCAGTGACTCAGGAAAAGGCTCCCCACCTGCCTTGCTTTCTTGTAACAGGGTAGTCATGACTTAGACCTTATCTGATCATCTGATCCCGACCCTTAGGTTTTGATTTCACAGGAAAGGATAGTCACCTAACTGAATCCCTGAGCAGGTTAGTATGAAAGATATGAAATAAAAAATAAAGACTGATTGGGATCTGCACAAATTTCACATCTGTCTACAACACAGAATTCTGTATCTTCCAGAATGGAGTAGGCACATCCTTTCAATTTCAAGTTTTCTTCTTCTTCCTCCCCCTCCTCCTCTTCCTCTTCTTCTTTTTCTTCTACTCTTCCTCCTCCTCCTCCTCCTCCTCCTCCTCCTCCTCCTCCTCCTTCTCCTCCTCCTCTTTCCTCATCCTTCTCTTCACTTTCTTCTACCTCCTTCTTCTTAATGAATAATAATGTACACCATGGACAAGTGAGCATAGGAAAGATCAGAAAAAAGGTGGAGGAATGTTACAATAAATTTTTCTGCCAAAAGCCACTGAGCCCCACCGCCACGTGTGCACTTTACGCCAGCCGCCCACCAGAGTTAAGGCGCAAATTAATGAACAGAGAGACTTGTATTAGGTACAATGCTGCTTGGCCAATGATTAAGACTTTTCATCTGCTAGCTCAGTCTTAATTATCATAAATATATATATGTTATAAGACTTATCTTTATAGAGGATGCCTTTTGCTGGCACCCTCTCTTGCCGGTGGCTCACATCCTGCCGCTGGAGGAGGAACGGGAAAAACAGGGACACTTCCTATTTCTCCTTGCTCAATATGAGTCTCCTGGCTATGTCACTTCCGGCCTGGATCACCACTTCTCTACCACATTTCCCAGAATTCTCTTCGACTCCTAGTCCTGCCTAACTTGCTGCCATTGGCCAAACAGTATTTTATTCAACAATCAATAAGATAAACATACACAGAAGTACATTCCCCATCAGAGGAATAAAGAAATCTGGCCCCAATGGGACCTTATGACCTTGACCTGGGCCTCGGGTTCATGGACTCCCTTCTTGCCACCCACACATACAAGATAGAGTAACACAAAAACCTTCAATCCCAAAATACCAACAGGCACAGACCAAATATGGTCCAGGAAAAGCCTGATCATCCCAAGCCAAGCGACCAGGAAATTTGAGCCTAACATTAGAAACCAGTCTTGACAATGTTGGCTCCTCTCTAGATAGACACTAAGAGAAAGAGATTCCCCTTGCACCCATGGAGGAGGAACTGATTTTAAACTCTATCTCTTGTCCAAATGAAACAGATAATCAGTCCTTTGGTTCCACCACAACTGCCTGATGTCTACGGGTGGAAAGAGATGATATTCCATACCCTGCCTGGTAAATGTGGAGAATACTCTGGATTTTTCACCAGAGTAAACTCATTGGATTGCCACGAGAAGCTGAGCATCTATTGCCACACAGCACAAATGAGACAGTCTCCGAGGTGACATTGGGTCTAATACACACTAGCTTACTTTTCCCCTAGCTATCTTCAAGATGCAGTTGAACTCTGGACTTCCACATCCACATAGCATGGAGGGGGTGAAATGAAGTCATAGGAGACAAGGCATTGTGAAACAAATTGGTTGCTCGATTTGGGCCAGAACTTGGGGTCATCAGTGTCTCTTACGGATGTGGGCCTCCATGTCATCTGGCAGTACAGGGCCTGATGACGGTATGGGACAAATGGGATGCTCAGGTTCATAAAGACACTTAGGGTTGTTTACATTTTAAGCTGGACATTGACAAAGTCCTGGCCTATAAAGATGATGCAGTAGGAGCCAGAGTCTCTTAATACAACATCCAAAAGATCTAGGAAACACTGGAAATTATCTGTCATGTGAACAATCAAGTAAAAGCAATCTGTAGTCAGAGATGCACTAAGATGACTCCAGTGGTAGGACACTAGCCACAGTGACCATCCTCCAGGGCCCCTCTGACTCAGAACTCTCTCTCTCTCTCTCTCTCTCTCTCTCTCTCTCTCTCTCTCTCTCTCTCTCTCTCTCTCCCTCTTTCTTTTTATTAAAAACCAACACTCTTGAATAAATTGAAAAATAATAAAGCTCAGAAATCAAAGTTTTAGCTCATGATTTAGTGGAAAGCATAGAATGGAAAAAATACCATAACCAAAACTTAAGAAGTCATTGAATATGTTCAGTCATGGGGTGGAGTAATAGAGGAAGAGTCAATGAATGTCAACACAGATGAAAACTGACTGGATCTGAACCACTATAGTGGGAAATTACCAATACGGAGTCAGGTAGAAATATAAGGGTATTTAATAGGGAAAAGCCTTACTTACAGAGCAACCTAGCCAGCTGGCGTGGCAGCAGTCTGTACACAAGCCCAAAAGAGAAACCAAAAGAGAAAATGCACTCACACTACGTCCCCCTGACCACACCCTCGCAAGCATGGTCAGGCACACCTGTAGCCAGCCCCTAAGTAGACGTGGCTACAGCTTCCCCTACAAACCACAGTGAGAAAATAGACTCAAAATAAAGCAAGCATTGTCTAGGAGACCTGTGGTGACAGGACTGCACATGCTGTTCTTCTGGGAGTCATAGGAGAGAAGGGAATGGAAGTGAAAATGTATCCAAAGAAATAGTGATTGGAGCTGGAGAGACATCTTGGTGATTAAGAACACATACTGCTTTTGCAAGGACCTGAGTTTGTTTCCCCAAATACAGTGGTGAGTGGGATGCTCACCACTGCCTATATGCTCCAGGGGATCTGATGGTTCCTTGGGCACATGCATTCACACATACACTAGCACAAACACACACATACATAGAGGCGCACACACACAATACATGCACACACACAGGCATGCACACATGTAAATAAATGCACATGTACACACACGGAGGCATGGACACACACACAATACATGCACACATACACATATACACAAACATACATACACATGATTCAAAATAAAATAAATATTTTAAAAATGACAAAAGTTTCCAAATTTGTCAAAACAAAAAAAAATTAAAAAATTACAAATTCAAGAAGCTAAGCAAGCTTCAAATAGAACAGACACAAAGAAATTCATGCCAAGATACATCAAAATTAAACTTCTGAAAATTAAGGACAAAAAAAAATCTTTAAGGGAGACAAGGAAAAAAATAACACATTAGTGATAAAGAAAATACCAACTTCACAGCTAAAACCACAGAGGCCAGCAAAGAAGTGACACATTTCTCAAATGCTGGAAGAAAAGACTTTAACTGTGAATTCTATATATGGTGAAAAATACTCTTCAAAAATAAGAAGGAACCAGGACGTTCTCCGGGGGAACAAACACAGAATTGGTTGTTACAAATGTGCCACTGGAGAACAGTTAAGGGAAATCAAACAGAACAGAAGGAGGCTTGAAGATTCGGGAGTAAATAACAGGGAAAAGGGAGGAAGGTAAAGATACTAGACAACTCCACTTCTGAGGAGTTGCTCACGGCACGTGATGTATATGCAGGAACCGCAACTTCTAATGTGGAAAAAATGTGAGTAAACTATTTAACACAACCGTATTAAAAATGGCAGACTTGGGGGCTAGAGAGATGGCGTGGCAGCTGAGAAGACTCGCTGCTCTTTCAGAGGACCAGAGTTCAGTTCCCAGCCCTCACTTTAGGTAATTGATAACTAACTATAACTTCAGCTCCAGGGGATCCAGTGACCTCTCTTGGCCCTTTGGGGTATCTGCACTCACGTGGACTCACTCACACGCATGGACAGAAACTTTTTGTTTTCTTTTACAAATGGGTGACCTGAATGTAGGCACGCGTTTAAAACTTCCCTTGAAGTAGCTAGAACCAAAATTAGTGTCTTCTGCCTTATTTTTATGGATTTGATTCTGTTCACACAACCTAAAGACAAGTAGAAAAAGAAAAACAGGAACATGAAATATATATATAAAAAAACACAGGGAGATATTTTCTTTCCTGCATTTTTCTGTCTTCAGAAGTACGTATCAGGTATCCATAAATATACCTGAATTCAACACAAAACCGTAATTACGAGAGGAGTATCAGGCTTTAGTGTTTGGATTCAGATACAGGGAGTGAACAAATTACTGTTTTGAAGCTGGTGTTAAATCAAGCTCTCCACAAGGTTGCTTTCTGGTTGCAGAATGACAGTATTTATTTTAGTCTACTTTTGATTGTTTTTATAACTGATCCTATAGCATGATCATCTGGGCAGCTCAACAAAAAATGATATTGTTCCCAGTTTTAAAGATCTACCTTTTGCTCTTTCAATATTACATACTTAGTAGCTATTAGAGTTTCTAATATGAAAGTATTACATAATATTCTCAATACAAAGAAAAATCTGAATGTATTAAATCAAGAGTCAGTTTTCTCAGGCCAAATCTCCTGAAACAAACATTTAAGGCACACTTAATTTTCAGTTTTTATGCAGAATAATGATTTTCATTTTGACAATTCCATACATGTATACAATGTTTTTAAAATATATTCATCCCACCCATTACCCTCTCTTCTCATTCCTCCTAACCCCTTCTTGTTCCAAACTAGCTCTCTTCTATTTCATGTCTTCTAATACCCTCTCTCTCTCTCTCTCTCTCTCTCTCTCTCTCTCTCTCTGTGTGTGTGTGTGTGTGTGTGTGTGTGTGTGTGTGCTGGCTGTGTGCACACACACATTTATGACCCACTGAGCTTTTGTTTCAAGGAGCATGGACTTTTCAGTAGTGGCTACATCACTGAAAACCTGTCTCTCTGTTCCCCATTAACCATTTCTGACTATAAATTCTCAGAGAGGGAAGGGGCATGAGCTCTTCCCATTCCATGACAAAGTGTGGTCAGGCCCAATCTTGAGGTACAGTCATTTCTAGGATGTTAATCCATATTACATTTTGAGAATCATCTGGTGTGTGACTTTTTTACTGGCAATATTTCAAAGAAATAAAGTTTAAAATTAAGTGAATAATATAATCTGCTAAAAAATATACAAAATAGTGAAAGACTGGCTGTTTTTATTTCAAACATTTCTTCATTTTATTTTTGCTTTGTATTCATTTGATATTTGTAAATTTCTCAACATCCATTCACAGGCATGTAGCCTGTCAAAACTTAATGTTTCTGTCATATATTCATACACACACACACACACACACACACACACACACACACACACACACACACACACACACACACACACACACACACACACACACAGAGAGAGAGAGAGAGAGAGAGAGAGAGAGAGAGAGAGAGAGAGAGAGAGCTATACATCCTGACTCAGATGAACAATTACCATCACTGAGGATAGAATGATATTCTTATTATTTTTATGAAGAGACTATGACATTGAAACTAAAATGTTAGCATCTCAAATAATTATTGTAGGTAATTTAATATGTAAATGTAAAATAATTAAAATATTAGTAAGCAAAATGAAATATATATCATTGCCAAATACTTATTGTACCCATGAAAGAATAGGTCAATATTTTCTCAAAAACCATTAATACAATTCAGATTGTAATAGATTCAAGGAAACAAAATAATACATCTTTTGGGACATTTAAAAAGCACTGGAAAGTTTGACAGCAATTTCTAATTTAAAAAGAAAGCCTTATGAAATAAAATTTTATGAATTAAATCTTAAAGAGAAAATGTGTGTATGCATTCTTATATATGTGTGGGTGAGTGGGTATGTGTGTGTACACATGTATATGTGTTCATGTGTGTGCATGTGTTCATGTGTAAGAGAATGTGTATGCATGTGTGTATATGGATTCATGTATGTGCATTTATATGTATGTGTATGTGTGGACGAATGTGTGTCTGTGTACACTGGCATGTGCCTCCTCACATCAAAGGTAGCATTTTCTGTAAAAGAATAAGATAGGAATATGCAATTGCATCCACTAAAATTAGGAAGATGATAAATGGGAAAATGTATCTGTATATATCAATTGTGATTTGCACTAGAAAAATATCAATGAAAATACAATTAGAGACAGTAAAAGAAAACATAAAAATAAAATGCAAGTTGTTCCATGTATGCATATATTTTCATAAATTCAAAAGTATATCTTTGAATACAAAAAACTGAGACACTGAAGATAAAGAAGCTAACACTTGAGCATCTATGCATACAGAATTCTAAATAAATGAACTGTGCAATGGACTTGTCATCCCCTTGCATGTCACATATGAAGCCATCTTATATCTCATGTATCTAATTATTACAGAGTGATAGTATGAAATCAAGACACATAAACCTTCCAAACACACCTTCCTTTTGTACATTCCTCATGTTTCCTTTACATAAATGAATTTGACTCATCTTGATAACTTCTTTAAAAAAAAGTCTATGAATTTTTATTAGATTATGTCAAGTGTACAAATAAACTCAGAGAGAGTCAACATCCAAACACTATTCAGTCTTCCAAATCATGGATATTATGCTGCCCAAATCATTTGTCTTCTTAGCTTCATTCTGAACTCTTTCATAGTTTCCAATGTGGAAGTACTTTTAAAAGCTAATAAAATTATGTCTAAACATGCTGTGGTTCTTTAATGTCATTTTAATTTCTTGTTGCATGCATCTACAAGCAAGGGTGTTTTGTCATGCTGGAATTATGCGACATATCCTCAGTTACTCGTCAGTGTTGCCTGACTGCAGACTCCTTAGGAGTTTCTGTCTATGGGATAATGATAATGACATCCAAAGTGTAAAGTTAGATGGTAGATGACTAAAAAACTATTTTGTATTCTTTATCATATACATATGTATGCTTGAGAGAGAGAGAGAGAGAGAGAGAGAGAGAGAGAGAGAGAGAGAGAGCATACTATGGCTTCAATTACAAAGTGGGAGCTGTTAGCTGGGAGTAAATGTTCTAGCTTTTTCTATACTATCAGTAGGGTATTTTCCAGCCTATCATTATCTGAAGGGTTCTTTCTCTTGCTTTAATATTTACATTATGTTGAACACTTTTAAAATGACTGACTGACACGCTTTACAAACTATTTGTACTGTGTCAGTTGAGATGATTATGTTATTTTCTACTCAAAGAACTATATGAACTGAGATTAGGAGAACAAATCAGGCTACAACCTAGATTAACACCCCTTAATTCTCATATACTGTATGAGAATTTTATATTGATTGATCTAATTTTTCAGTATTTGTTTAGGAATTTTGCACCCAGTTTCACAAGACAATGGCCTTTAGCTTTGCTTTCTTACAATGTCTTTTTCTGTATACGGTCAGGCTGGTGCTTACTCATAAAATACCTCAGTAAATCTCACTTCCTTCTCTATATTCTGAAAATAGTTTATATCATGTTGGCATTTTCTCCTTTCTAGCCAATAAAATCTCTATGAAACCCTCAGTGCCTGGAGTTTCCTTCTGGGGAAAGCTTTAATTAGTGATCCATTTCTTTAACATACAGAATTGTTCATGTGCCCTTTTCTCTGTGGGCCATCCTGAAAACTGGGGATTTTCAGGTTTCCCAATTCACTGATGTTCTTCTCAAGGTTGTTGGAAGGTGTTGGCTTACAGTGTCCCTTCATTATCTTTTGAGTGGTTCCCCAAACAAAAGTGGCATCTCTTACTTCTTCATTGTGGTAATTTGATTATTATTTTCTCCTTGGTTTCTTGATTGATCTTTTAGAAGTTGTGTTTTGAATCTTTTCAAAGATTCAACTTTTCAAAAATCCCTTTTCTATTTTCCTAACATTTGTCTGGTTCTTCACTGTTGACTAACTTGAACTCAGTTGGTTTTTTTTAGCTGTCTTATCTGGCTTCTTGGGTGGAAGCTTAGTTTGTTAATAATCTATTTTTCTACCTTGCTACTGTAAGAATTAAGAAATAATAAGTTTCTGTGCATACAGTGCCTCAGTTGCCCCCCCCATACACACACGGATGATAAAATGTTGTTCTTTACGTAGAGTGCCAAATTTTTTAAAATTTTCTTTTGATTCATTTGTCTGGGATGTAATTTAGAGGTACATCGAATTTTCTAAGTACTAGAGATTTTTCTCTTTGCTTGGTGCTCACATGATCACAGAAAATTGTTACATGATTTCAATCCACTCAAATCCATTGCTCATGTCTGGTTCTTCTGTGGCTCTGCATGGTAGACAGAAAGCTCATCCACCCTTGTGATGGCTGTGCCCCAATCCTTACAATCTGTACAGGGCCAAAGGAACTTCGTAGATTTGATTGAATTACTGATCTTGAAATGGGATGATCAGGGGTTGTTTGTAAAGCTTGATGGATGCCCTCATCTTGCTAATTAGTGGTTACCTTGCCCATAAAACATTAGATTGTTTTGCACAGTCTCCAGCCAGTACCTTTATACCACCCCTCCCTCTGAGGCTTGCCAACAGAGTGTGCTGCCAAGCCTGGACTTCTGTTACTGTGATAAGTCAAAATTTGTTCATCACTATAATTTCAATGCACATTTAACTTACTGTAAAATCATCTTGTTTTCATATGCTCAAAGTCATTTACACTTTTCTCTACTAGCAATTTATCTCCATGCATCTCTGTTCATTTTCATAGTCTGGTTTTACTAGAGTATTTTAGATCTCAAGTGCTAATCCTTTGCCTATGATTAAAAACTAAAATCATCCTCACATTTATCACTAGTCTTTTCATTTTGCCTGTGATGTTTATTTGCTGCTACTTTCTGGCCGGGAAAATATTTAAATGACTTTTAGTTCAATATTGTCATTGTGCCTCTCCCGTAAAATACATTCTGGAGGGGGAAAAAAGAGTGGAACCAAAATTTTAAGTCTTTCTGGAAGCTGAGAACCATTTGAGGTCATTTTAATTTTGGAAACATTTCATACGTATCTTAAGAGAAAGTAAAAATGTCAATTGACTGAAAAGATTTGGGATGTGGAGCACACAATATAAATATAGAATCAAAGAAAATAAGAAAAATACTGTAACGTTAAATCTGAAGTGGAAATACCAACACAAGCCCATTATGATAACATGGAGATGTCGATGTAAACTCTTCAAAATAACTTCCTTAACAAAATTCAAACAGTGCCAACAACACAAGTTGACATCCTAAAATAATTGCACAGGGACTCACCCTAGTTAAAGAAACACAGGCAACTACTGACTACTGAGAAAGGAAGAATGAGATGAGCTCCCTGAATGGTTATCCAAAACCTAGTGGTCATCTCTACAAATGTACACACACAACACTACATAGACTCAGACTCAACCTCCAACATATACTCGTGTGTGTATGTATATGCACATATATTCATATACTTATATATGAATATGTATAATAATTGAACAGAGGCCATGAATATGAGGAGGAAGCATGGGAGGAGAAAGGGGGCAGAGAGAGATGGGGGAATTGATTTAAATGCCCTACATATATGTGAAATTAAAATTAAATTTAATAAAACTTGCAAGTGTATTTATACTTGACTGTCTTCTACACTTCTCTACTCAAATATCTTGAAACCATAATACACAATAAAGCTGAATAACTTTTAGATTTTGTTTGCTAACCAGCTAAGGAAATAAATCAGAAAGACTGAGAAAATGGTTAGTCTTAAATCTTTACCCCAGGCCATTTAACACAAAGCAGTAACATCTCACTAACCTTAGAGTAGAGATTTTTGTCAAAGACCACTGCAGTTACTTCAGGAGTACATGAAACAAAATTATTTTATTTTATGTGTGCATGTGAGTGTCTGTGTGTACAACGTGTCTCTGCCTGGTACCCACACAGGCCAAAAGGGGAAATTGGATCTCTGGAAGTGAACTTCCAGGAGCTGTGAGACACTATGTGCATGCTGGGAACCTCATCCAGGTCCTCTGCAAGAATAGCAAGTGCTCTTAACTGTGCAGCCAACTATCTAGTCTCATAAAACAAGTCAGTATTAAAGACTTACAATATCCACTTTTAAGGCCTGAGGGGTGATATTTGAGTATTCAAAATAATTATGTTAATTATTTGAATATACAAATTTGAATATCAGCTGACATAAAGTACCTTACAAAAGGCTGAGTAAGTGAACTTAGCAGTCAGCTGTCAAAATAAAGGGAAGGAGAGAGAGACTGGAGGTGGCTAATGTACAAAAAATGACTTTGTAATATGTTACCAATCTGATCATTTGTATGACCGATTGGGGGCACAAAACACCAGTCCTGGGGAGAGAGTCATACCTCCAACTTTTGGGCCCAGCATCCATCCTGGTATGTCTCCAATTCTTTACCCTGACAGCTGGTAATTACAGAGAAGGAGCCCAGCAAAATTGCAAAGGAAAGCCAATCTTCCCACAAAATACATTAGTTGATAAACTTTGAGGAGAAAACGTACAAACTGTAATAGCATTGCAAACTCAGATTTCTTATCACCCTCCCCTCTCATGAAATAAGCAGTTTAGACAAAGACTATTTGTAGAGGTTAAAACAATGAGGCGAGAGTTCACTGTAGAACAACATCCATGCAATCACCTTAAGAAAACACACCTACTTTGGAGCAACAGTCTTGAAACAGCATCAGTAATTCCAGAGTGGCCTAACAAGCTGTCTTTTGATATGATGAAATTGAAGTACCAAATACTATGAAACATTGCCTTCCAAAGCACTGACTATGTATCTAGTAAGTCTATCGACCAACCCTCTAGTTTCTAAAGATTGAAAAAAAAAAGAAAAACATGACTCTCAATAATAAAAAATCAGTTGTATTTGGAAGATAGGAACAATTGGTGAGAAAACATACTTGGAAGGTTTTGAAACTCATTTTACAAGACTGGGAAACAGATGAGTAGTCCCCAGTGTTAAGGACCAGGCAGAGACAAGAAGACTATAAAATATCAATGCACAGGAGGGTCTTGGTAGGAGAGCTGTTCTGTACTGGACTAGATCAAAGTCAGTTCCCTAATTACAATATTGTACTATGAGGTGGAAGAATGGTCAAGCACAAATAGGATCTCTCAGCATTACATGACTTAGAAATTCATGCAAATGTAGATCACAGAATAAAGTGTTAAATTTAAAATGTAATAAGTGGATAGAATCCAATACATAAGTAGAAGGCTATGGAGGGGTCAAAGAGAATGCATGGTGGTTAAAAGCTTATACTAGTCTTACAGAGGACCAGAGTTGGTTCTCAGCATCCATGTAGGGTGGCTCACAACCATCTCTAACTCCGTCTCCAGTGGAATAGACTCTTCTAGTTTCTGTGGTCTCATGTGAACATATCCAGATGCATACACATAACTAAAAATAAAACAGATCTTTGTGAAACTGCTATGGAGCCTATTGTAGGTTCAGTACTAGAAGGAAAGAAGCAAACATGAACATGCCATCACTGTTGATGAATCTGGACCTTGGGGACTCATTTTTGCCCATTTTATTCTGCATGCCTGTACATTTTCATAATTAAAGGATCCCAATTAGACACTTTTGTTGTTTTTACTTATCAAGGGTGGGTAGATGCAGACCATACTTGCCATGGAACTCATGTGGAGATAGAGAATAACTAGGTACCCTGGTTCTAACTCAGGTTGGCAGGCTTGACAGCAAGTGCCATTACCCATTGACCCATCTTGAAGTCTGTTGAACACTTTAAAAAAATACTTTGACTGGGAGTTGACCAAATCAGTAAAGACAGCTAAAGGAATGGCATGTCAACCACACCTGTGAAATTTCTTCCATTTGTGACCGGTGTGTCTGTTAAAAGGACACATGACTTTCAGTGGCTGCCTTCACCGACAGACATGTGGAAGACACAATAGTGCTCATAGCTGCAAAAATTCAACATGCATTCAGCTGACAGGAGCCTGTGCTAAAATTATTATGCAGACAGTGGCCTGTTTTTATTTTGATCAACATCAGAAAGAACAGCATGCTACAGGAGATTGTCAAATCTCTTGCTCTGTCTTAATTGTGTGCACCATGCACCGTTTAAGCAGGCTGGCAATTTGAACTCAGAAATAAAGAGAAAATGACCACACAGTCACAGTACCATTTGCCTTTGCAGGTATCATTTTGTCTCTACTCAAGCATGTCTTGTAGCTATTAAGAATTCTAAACTCGTTTACTCCCTTTGCTCTCTAAAAAAATCAAAAAGATGTCTTTTAATGTCATTTTGCATAGCTTCCTAGTAAGCAAGTTTCTTTGCAATTTATTTCAAGATAGGGTCTTGATAGGTAAATGAGACTGGTCTTGAGCTGAAGGTCTTCCTGTCTCTTCCATCTAAGTGTTGGGTTCCCAGGTGTTGGATTTGCCATCATGTCTGAATTTTCTTCAAGGTTCCTTTTTAAATTCTTATCAAACATTTCAGCATTTTAAATATTCATTTCATTGAAGTGATAACTTGAACTCTCTGAGTATTATGAATTTGAGAACATGAAATATTACAAATCAGAGATGTAATAAAAGAGCCATGCTTGGGAGAGATGATGAAACAGATGCCATTGCCCAGAATGTCATGCTGTTGGTCATTATTTGAGAATGGGACACATCACGTTTTCAATGGCTTGGGTGCCCTCATGGGGAGAAGAGATGCAATAGAGGGAAGTGGGTATGGGCTATGGAGAGATCCAGAAGCAAGAAGCAGGTCCCAGTGATGAATTTGGTATATGTGGATGAATAAAATGGGCATTATCTATTTTGCTGTTGCAAGATGAGAAGGATCATTGGAAAACATCCTGTATAGACAGTCTCCTACAAACACTGCCCCCATGTGTAAGTCAGTCATATCAAGGCCAAAAGTCACAGACTTTTTAAAAAATGACATTTACTGTGTGTAATTCCAATGTCAGTGAGCATGGGTGACAAGGCTTATCTGCCATTATTCCTCTAAAACTGAAGTTCTCCAACATTGCTTTGATAATCTCAGCCAACAACTACATGAAGATAGAAACCCTGATCTCTGTAGGAGTCCATCTAAAATGATGCCCTTCTTTGTACCTGTTGAATGAATGATTTTATGAGTAAATGAACCCATTTATTTGAACAGTTCTCCCGATACAACTTTGCAGGTGTCAGTGATGAGAACTGAGCAGAACTCTGGAGCTGACACATCACTGAGCTAAAGGCCAGGAGCAATGAGCTCTGGGATTTATCAAGATGAAAGCATTGGCCTGCCCTCATCACCTGTGTGAGATTGCATATTTATGTCTCTGTTTATTCAAGTCCATAGTTGTGTGTGTGTATCCTAGACTTAAAGGTATATTCATGTATTCATTCTATTCAATCTTCTGAAGCCTTGAACTTCTAAAAAATAACACATTCCTTTTAATCTGTGGCTTACTAAATAACAGGGGTAGGCAGACATCATTAGTAGTGTCTCGACTACTTTGGGCCTCTGGGTGTGTGGTCACTTGTCAGTCACTGTTTCAGCAAGAACTGTAATACCCTTTCTTTTGAGACAGGTTCTCTCTACATAACTCTGGATAGCCTGGAACTCACTATGTAGACCATGCTGGCCTCAAGCTCATTGAGATCTGCATGCATCTGCCTCTCAAGTGCTGGGATTAAAGTGTGTGCTTCCATGCCGTAGAAGCACTAAAACATCATTAGTCTTTGCTATGGTTGTACATACTTATATCCAATGTCAGGATATTATATGAAATGCTCTAAACCCTTCTTGTTCTACTTAGCAACAGACAGCCCATCTTCCTATGATAACAAAGCACCCTTTAGCATTTGTATGTATTGACCCAGAGGTCCAATAAATCTCCTGTCCCTGACTTTCAGGTTAGTCGAAGGCATTTTGCTATTTCAAACAATGCTGTGGGATGGAGCTGGTGATGCACACCTTTTATCCCAGCACACAGGAGGCAGAGGTAGGTAGATCTCTGTCAGTTTGAGGCCAGCCTCCTCTATAGAGCAAGTTCCAGCAATCAATGTTATGATCACACTGTATTATAAGGGTTTCTGTACCTGTTTTGTTATTTTTAAGAACACGTTGCTAGAGAAAAGTCCCATGTAAAGGTTGTAAAAACCATTTGAATCTTAAAGCTACCGGAGTCTCTTCAGAGAGGCCATGGCAGTTTACTCCTCTCAAAGGTGTAGGACTGTAGGAATGGAGTTGCTGAGGTCTCCTGCCTGCCCAACCAAACCTTTGACCCTTGTCACCTTGACAGTCAAGATCCATCTCATCCTCAAAATAATTTGTATTTACTTCATTGCTAACAAACACATATGAACTTTTTCTACAGGTTGACTGAGTATTTGTGCATGTTATTAATTTCCTTTATCTTTTTTCCAATGGCAGAGATCATTTTCTCATTCATTCATGAGTTCCAGCAATACATTGACATTAATGCTTACATATAGTTTACACATTTACCAGCTCATTAACTGAGGGCAATGGGAATTTCACGATAGTTTGGTTAACTCTCTTGTATATTCAAATAGTTCAGTGACTTCCCATGCATATTCAAGTACTGCCTTGATAGCTCAAGTGAAAAATCCTTCTTCAGCATAAGTCATGGCTATGGTTTGACTGTACCCATTAAAACCTTGTTGGAATATAACCCCTTAAAGATGTATATTAAGTTTAGAGAGAAACTGACTGTGGTATTTGGTGACGGGACTTCAGGCAAGTCATTAAAGCTGAAGGGGGCCTAATCCAATGGCTGCTGTTGCTTTATAAAACCATGCAAGAAAGGTCTGAGCTTGGAGATTTTTCTCTCTCCATGTGTTTTCCTACATCACTGTCTTAGAATGCTGCACAGTACCTACCAGCAAGAAAACTCTCCTTGAATTTGCTTCTCTGACCTTGAACTTTCAAGACTTCTTAATAAGGAACCGAATAAACCTTTTTTTCCCCATTGTTAAGTCTGTGGTATTCAAACATAGCAACAGAAAATGTTCTAAGGTAGTTATATAAACATTTATCAATAATTCATGTTACTTTTATGATCTTACTATTACTATTTAAATGCAAAATCAATACAGAATTAATTTTGACAAATATGAAATGAGGATACAATTTGATTCTTTTCCCAAATGGTTAGTCAGTTAGAACACACAAAAGACAATCAATTCTTTGTTCACTCCTTTTTTTTTTCTTTGTTCACTCTTATAATTTTCCAATTCTCTTATTTGGAAAAGTAAGGTTCTAGTCAATGAAGTCATGTAAGACTGAGTACAAGAGGGAAGACACCTCAACATGGAACCAAGAAAGGGCGAGGGGACCTCTCAGCATGGTTCACATCTGCAGTGTCTCTAAACCTCCTAGTGTTAGGCAATGCCAATATAATTACTAAAAGCTTAGATTAAAAATGAAATTAAACCATAAAATAAATTTACAGACTTGTTTCTTATCTTGCGCTCTAGTTTCCAGTTCTCAGTTTACTTGAAATGACTTTCATGAAGCAGAGAAAATTGATTGGGAAGAAAATTTGCCCATGTTCAGCTTGAGCAGGTAATTGAGTTTCTGACTTAAATCATATCTTATTAACTTTCCTGAAATATTAATCAAGTAAAGTTGAACATCAAAAAAATCTTCTGGGATAAAGGAATTCACATTGTTGCTATTAGTAACTACACAAATTTGAACTAATGGAAACATTTTAACTTTTTATCACAGAAAATGTTCAACACAATCACAAGAATAATGAATAGCATGATAGACCCACCACCCAGCTTCAACAAATCAAGTTAAGCATCAAACATGAAATATCACTGTCAGAAATAACAATGCTTCAACTCTTTCTCAGTTAATGCTCGTGAATCCTCAAGGTTTTTTTTTCTTCTCTTAAACATGATGATCATGGAGGCACCATAGGTCCCCAAATGGGATATTGTCATTACTCTTGGTTATCTGCCATAACTAGAATGGTAAGACCCAATTGCTAAAGTCATCACAGTATTAGTGTGACATAGAGAATTCAAGCTGGAGCTGACTTGAAAAAAAAAATCCCTTTTGTTGGCTAGCTGTAATAGGGTCAAAAGGTGCTTTATATGCTCCTGGGAAGCAAAATTCATCAATGATATTGCCCAGTGGACACTGAATGCTACAATATAGGCTGCCAAACAAGATAGTCCCACTGGTGCAATGGTAGCATGAAAGTTATGGGGCCAACCAACCATTTTATGATTGGCTATAAGGCCCGCTCCACAGTAGGAAATTCATTCCTGGTAGAGTTGACTGAAACAGCCCATAACTTAGGAAGTCATCGGTCCTGGGGGTTGGAGGAACATATTACTGTTGTTCTGCTAAGTTGACATGTTGCCAAACTGTCTTCTAAATATTTATGGTTATACCCACAGAATTATTTTTTTAATGCTTACATGGTTTGTGATTCAAACAAACTGCATACATTGGGTTCACTGATAAATATTTTGTCTCATTCTATGTTATCTTTCCATTTCCTGGGATTTAATCTTTGCTTAGGATTATTTTGACATGTTAAATTCTCCCAAAGAATTTTGTTAGTTGTCTCTTTGTAAGATAAAGTAGACTGATAATATTGAGGTTTTTTATGGTAAGACTGATCCTAGTTAGCCTTGTATGTTTCCAAAAAGAGAAAAATGGCTCTACTATTTCTACTAGATAGTGATCATTACCAAAACAGCACCATTTCAGTGCTGGAAAATTTCTAATTCTACCATTTTCCTTTATATTCATGAGCTGAAATGCATTTATAAGGAAAAATGTGGTCTTATCAATTACTTGGATTTGTAACATACAGCTCACACAGGAAGCCAGGAGCAATCTAAAATCTTGCACGTTATTCATTCTTCTGATAACAAGATACTTTCTTGCACTGAAAAAATTACCGTGAATTCTGATTTATGGATATTAGGTATTTTAAATGTGACACTTCTCTGCAGTGGGGCATCAAGACAACCACAGTACCCTTCGAGACAGAGCCTTTCTATGTGGTATAAGATATTATTATCAGCAAGATCCAAATTTCACTTGTTTCTCTACCACTCTGGTTTCCCTTAGTGAAAATGGCAAGGAAAGGTCACAGTGAAATGACTCAGTAGGCAAAGGTGCTTGCTGCATAACAATACAGCCTGAAGACCTGGATTCCACTCCCAAAAGTCACACAGAGGTGGAAGAGGAAAACCAGTTTCACAGAATTGTCTGCTAGCTCCCACATGTGTCCTAATACACACAAGCGTGTTTGTGTGCACACACATTAATAATAACTTAGTTACCCTTTAAAGTATTTAAAGAAAATAATATTTTAATGAATGCAATTTCATACTTGCATACAATGTGTTTTTGATAAAAATCCATCCCCCATTTCCTTCTCTACCTCCACCATTTTCCTCTCAAGTTCATGATCAATCTCCTCTCTCTCTCTCTCTCTCTCTCTCTCTCTGTGTGTGTGTGTGTGTGTGTGTGTGTGTGCATGAATGTAGGACCATCATGAATAGACTTCCTACAGAATTGGGAAAATGTTTACCAACTATACATCTGACAACATTAGTATCTAGAGCATTGGTTCTCCTCAACTTGTGGGTCATGACCTCCTTTGGGGTCAAATCAGCTATTCTGCATATCAGATATTTACATTACAATTCACAACAGTAGCAAAATGACAAACTGAAGCAGCAACAAAAATAATTTTATGGTTGGGAGTGGACACGACATGAACAACTGTATTAAAGAGTCACAGCATTAGGAAAGTTGATAGCCACTGGTCCAGAGTATACAAAGAACAAGAGAAGTTCAAGAAAATAATCCAGCTAGCATTTGGAACATGAGATGAAACAGTGAATTTTCAAAAGAAGAATTACAAATAGTTGAGATAAATTTTTTTAAGGCTCAAAATCCTTAGCTACCAGGGAAATGCAAACTAAAGCTGCTGTGAGATTTTTCTCTTACTGTTATCAAAATGGATGAGACCCAACCCGTCAGTGACAAGAAATGCTCGTGTGGTTGTGGGCAAAGAAAAAAGCGTATTCACTGCTGGTGAGAGTGCAAAGTTGTGCAAACCCCTATGGAAATCCATGTAAAGGTTCTTCGAAAAGCTAGAAATAGATCTACCATACGATCTGGCTGTATCCCTTCTGGGTGCATTTCTAGAGGATTCCACATCCTACTCCAGACATACTTGTTCATCCATGTTTATTGCTGCTTTACTCACAACATCCTGGAATGGAAAAATTGCATTTCAAGACTTCAGTATGGAATGATGATGGGGCTGAGCTAGGTTACCCATTGTTTCTTGACTTTTGACATAAAAAGACGTTAAGAAAATCCATCTTATTGAAACATATTCTGTCAGGTCACACTGATGCCCCATTTCAAAGTAAGGACTGTAAGTTTCCAATTTTCATCTCTTTTCTCCCATGCTGGCAAGCATTGCTTTTCAGTGAGGCTTGTGTATAAGTATTTATTTGTTTGTTCCCATACCACACAGAACACTCTCTCGTTAACACACACTCTATTCTTAGTTGTTAATACCAGCAATGTGGCTACCTAAGTGTTTCAGAAAACTTTTGTGAAGGTATAACCTACTAATAAGGTGGAATCAAACTGTTGAGTTTGATTATGGCAACTCTGAATTAATCTTGATCAAACCAAAAGGCTATGGGGTAAGTTTCCTGTGCTCTATGTCAAGTCATTACTTTTTAAGGAATATGTTAGAATAATGCAAAATATACCTCTAAGGTGGCAAAACAAAATCCTCAAAACAAAATAACTTTGAAAAGATCTAACCTCTGCTCCCCACCATTGGCCAAATTCTTTGCTTTTCAGTATCATCATTTGGTTATCAAACATCCCTGCCCCCACAATTTTAGATTGGCATTAGCATCCCTTCACAGCTTTGCCTTTGCACTGGAAAGTTATCTTAGAGATAACCCATAGAAGTAAAATTTAGTTACTCATCCTATTCCACAGCATACAACCTTGGTGTCACTCATCCCTTTCTGGCAGCTACCTCCTCTTATCCTTAATGCTAAAATTCAGTCGTATGCACAAAAGCCTCATATGAATGGTAATGCCTGGATCAAAGGATAAACACTTTGGTAATTTTGCTAAACATTGGAGAATTTCTCTCCCTAGATCCACGATATTTAGTTCTTAACATCAGTATATAAATGTGTCTATTTACCCATAGCCTTTTAAGCCAAGTATGCTGTCAGACTGGATTTCTGCCCATCTGATGGAGAAAGCCCTTCTAACAGAACATTTAATTTGCATCTATCCTGTTATAAATGAGGTTAGGCATCGTTTCAGATGGTGAGAAGCCATCTTAATTTCTATTTTTGTGGACTGTTCATATTGCTAGCATATTTTTTCACAGGTTGTTTTTTTTCTCTGTTTTGTAGAGGCTTCTTTATATTTGGGGCAGTATTAAGCTGCATGTGTTAGAAAATGCAAATAATCTTTCTAAGTCTTAAGTTTGTGCTTTTATGCATTTAATTGGCTATAAGAACTTCTTCCATTTATGGAATTAAATGTATTGTCTTCATTTATCATCTGGATATTTTAGATAAATTTAGGGGCTTTCTTTTTTTGCACTTTATATCAGAGATTCACACATGTTTTCTTCTAATGCTAACAGTTTTTCCCAATAATTCTTGTTGCCTCCACTTTTATCCATGTATGTTTCTAATCTGTAGGAAAACTGGTGTGGTGTGTGATAAGAGTACTTGGAAATATAACTCAAATGGGAAGGATGGATGTAAGAAGAGTCTAATACCCAATTCAAAATTTTTATTTTTTTAAAGATTTCTTTTATGTGTGTTGGGGGTGGTGAGCATATGAGTGAAGGTGCCAAGAGAGACAAGAAGAATGTGTTGAACCCCCTGGAGCTTGCATTACAGGTTGTTGTGAGCTGCCAGATGTGGGTGTTCGAAACTGAATGTGGTAGTTTGAATGCATTTGGCTCCCATAAGATCATAGGGAGTGACATGATTAGGAGATGTGGCCTTGTTAGAGGAATTGTGGTCTTGTTGGAGGAGGCTGGATGACATACCTTTAATCCAGACCTTGAGGCTGGAGCTCACATTTTTAATCTGGGCCACACACCTTCTGTTGGAAGTGTATCACTGTGGGGGCAGGCTTCCAGGTCTTTTTCTCAAGCTTCACTCAGTATAACAGTCAGTCAACTTCTTGTTGCCTGCAAGATACAAGACACTTGCTATTTTTCCGACACCATGCTTGCCTGCCTGCTGCCATGCTCCTCATCATGATAGGATCAACCTCTGAACTGTAAGGGAGCCACCCCAATTAAATATTTCCTTTATAAGAGTTGCTGTGGCCAGGGTATCTACTCACAGCAATAGTAAACTCATAACTAAGTCAGTGAACCATGAAGACGGGCCCTCTTCAAGAACTTAACCATGGAACTATCTCTCCAGAACCTACTTCCCAAGCCATAATTTTAAAGATCTCTTCACTTTAACCATGTATGTATTATGTTTTCACATAGGGATGACCAAAATGCCTGTTTTATAATACAATAGCAAGGCTTTGCATCATCTTCAATTTTATTATAAATTCAACAGCTAAACCAAGAATTGAGAAACTTCTTCAGCTACAAAGCTATAGGGAATGGAAATGCAAGACATTCTACTTAGGTAACAATGCTTCATTATTTATAAATACAATATTACATGCTGCTACGAATATTTGGTTTGTTGATTTTTTAAAAAAAATTATAGAATAGCCCAACAACAAAATTAAAACCAAATTCCAACCACCAAACTATCCTGGAGCAAACATGATGGGAAGATCAGTAACAATGTACTTCAGGTGGGGCAGACGGCCTACATCCAGCAAGTTGTTCATTTTACATCACAAAGAGTGACTGCAGTTCAAGCTATGCTAGAATTGTAGCTATTGTAATTGTTAATGGCTGATTTAGGATGGGGAGACCATATTACATTATCCACGGGGTCTCATGTCAAGAGAATGATCCTCCTCAGTAAAAGATGGAGGCAGGAGAGTTCCTGTTAGGGTGATAAGGCAGAAAGGAACCCAAATCGAGGGAATGTGGAAAATTCCTAAAAACTGAAAAAAAGTGAGGACATTTTTTACAGCCTCAGCAAAGATAATTGAGCTGCTGGCAGCCCAGCAAGCACCACATTCGGAACTGTAAACCAATAAAGGTGTGTTGTTTAAGCTGGTACATTTGTGGTTTGTTGCCATGGAAACTTAATACACCCTGGAAGTCTTTTCATTATTTTTATACATCCCACAAATATACTGGGAAATAATTGTGTTACATCGAGTTTTGAATTTTCATTGAGTCAAGTTGTTTTCTTTTTTATTAAAAAAAAGAGGTTCTAAAAATCAAAGCAAGATGCTAGATTGATCCAGGCAAAATTAAGTAGTGATTGGATATTAAAAACCTTTTTTCCTATTCACCAATTTTAGCAAAGAGCCTACCATACAAAGAACACATAGTTATCTCATCTATATATGTATGTGAGCATAAGCACATATGCACACACAAAAGTTAGGTTTTATAGATTCACAAAAGTCCTCCCTTCTCTCCTTTATAGATATTGATACTCTGGTCCTGTCCTTACCTGTGTGGTGCTACCAAGTTTGCCTTTATTACATCATGTGGGCACCCAATAGTATCACATTCAACATAAAGAGGAATGAAGTTATACCATTTTCAGAAGGATGGTTACAGCTGTCAGCCATCATGTAAGTATGCTAAACTAGTCTCAAAATAAAAAAAAACTCAAATATTGTTCTCTGTAATTTGTGAATTGTATACTTTACATAAAAACCATGTATGTATATATGCTATGAAAGGAAAAGTGAAACTCTCCAGTTAGAAAAAACTAACATGGGGGAGAAATATTTAAAGGATATTTTATAACTTCCATGAACACCCACATGAAACTCAGGATCATGTATGTTAGGATATGCACCTGGCTGACCCTGCCCCCTAATTATGGGCGGGGCATGCACAGGAAAACATGCTACATCATCACCACCTCATCCGCCACGTGTTACAGCCTGCGTGAGGACTCTGCACATGTGTGAAACCTCAGTGCGCATGCGCAGTCTTCCCTTTAAAAGTTCCAGCCTTCCCCCTTCCCCCCTCTCTCTCTCCCCCTCTCCCTCTCCCTCTCCCTCTGTCTCTCTGTCTCTCTGTCTCTCTCTCTCTCTCTCTCTCTCTCTCTCTCCTCTTGGGTTGGCTGACAATCCAACCACATCCTCACCCTCTTCTTGTCAATAAACTACAGGTGGGTTGTTCATCCATAGTTTCCTTTCTTTACAACAATAGCTGCAGCAAGAAAGTTTAACAATGTATTACACGATGAATGCTAATACTTTTAAGTAAAAATAATAATGTGTCATTCACATGTATCATTCATTGGTCCCTCACATGTCTATTGACGTCTACAATGTTCTGAGAATGCCATCCTGTTTCAGGAAAGGTAGATGTCTCCCACTTTATCCTTAGACCCAGGATGAGATCATAAGATCAACCATCTCCCTGCTATTATTAATGGATTTGGATTATGCTTCTTGGGTACCAGGGAAAAACATTTGCAAACCACTTCAAGGGCAACTGGGTGGCAGAGTTTCAGCAAAATATTGATGCAGTGAGGATACTTGAGGTCCTTTGCAGAGAATGGATCAGAGGATGACAAGTCTGAATGCATGGAGACCCGTCATGAAACAGTAGTATACAAATAAATGAGAGAGGTCTAGAAGGGAGACTGCAGGCATGAACACAACTGTGTGGATTTAGAAAAGGGTACCCATTAAAATGAATAGGGATAGATGTAAGTTCGTGAGAGCAAACAAAGAGATGGAAGCCACTGTGGGAAAGTGTGCCAGGATGCTCATGGCAGGCACAGACCAGGGGAACAGGGGAAGGGATGACAACTTTGAGGAGAAAGATGAAGTCTGGTGTAAAAGAGATTACCTGAATAACTAGAATGGAGTGGAGATCACTAATGAAAACATGGGTGAAAATACATGACATGGTTTCTGTCCATGGGGTTCAGAAACAATGACATGGTTGTTTTTTGAGTGAACTCCAAAGGACTGTTAAACTTCAAATTTAAGATGCAAAATGTAGGGCAAACCTGATGTCAGAGTAGGAATGGAGGTATTTTTGAGGAGCAAGGCAGCTTTTGGAATTGTGAATGTCACGCAGAGAAGGAAGCTGATTTCATCAGTGTAGGAGATAACCCCAGTTTGTTCTTATCCCACATCCAGGCCGTAATGTGAATTATCTTTACTGAGATGAAAATGTAGACAAATGCGAAGACTCTTGTCCTTGAAATGGTCAAAGTGACTGAGTGCTCAGGGCATCTGTGACCCAAGGCTCCTGGGTGCCGAAATACACTTATCAAAGAGTAGCTTGAGATTTGCACAAATGAGTTCTTTATACCTAGGTAACATAGCCCTCCTAAGAAAAAAATACATTCCATTACCTTGGTTGCTACTCTGACATACACTCATCTCAGCTGCTCACTGTGCTTTCCTTGTCCATAAGAAGAAAACATGATTTAAAAAGAATCAGGCTGGGTGTTGGTGCTGCACACCTTTAATCCCAGTACGAAGGAAGCAGAGGCAGGTGGATCTGTGAATTCTACAGAGTCTACAGAGTGAGTTCCAGGACAGGCTCCAAAGCAATATAGAGAAACTCTGTCTTGAAAAACCAAACCAAAGAAAGAAAGGAAGGAAGGAAGGAAGGAAGGAAGGAAGGAAGGAAGGAAGCAAGCAAGCAAGCAAGCAAGAAAGAAAGAAAGAAAAGGAAAGAAAGAAAGAATCAGGATGGCAAATCCTCAAAACTAAAAGTAGATCTAGCATGTGACCCACCTTTGAAACTCCTGGGTTTCATGAAGGGCATCAGGTAAATGACACAGATATGTGGACAGTCGTGTCTGTGGCTGCACTATTCACAATGCCTAAGTTCTAAAACCAGCCTAAGTGTCCAACAACAGAGGAATGAACAAAGAAGAGTATAAATTAAAATACAGATATACACAGTGTTGGATACTGCTTAGGGGTAGAGCTTGGACTGCACACACACACACACACACACACACACACACACACCATGCATTCATACATATATGCACACACACAGTGGGATTTTTTCTCAGGCACAAAAAAAGAAGAAATTTACATTGTTTGCAAGAAAATGAAATGCAACTGGAGATAATCGCATTGAGAAAAAAACAAACCAGCATCAGAAAGACAATTATACTTTTCCCTCATTTGTGAGTCCCAGATTTTATATAGATGCATAAAATCATGCATGTATATGAGACATGAGATAAGGCAATTAGTGATGTAAGTACCAAAAAACAGAGGAAGAAAATCATGGTGAACTAGACTCTGAATGAGTGAGTCAGATTGCCAGCTTCTAAAAAATAATGATATGTGATAGTAGAACAAAGAATCCTCTCCAATGGCATCAGAGAAATGAAAAGGCAGGAGGTGGAGGGGGAATAAGACTTGTAGAGATTAGAAACACAAGAAAAACATATAGATGGTGGAAGGATCTGGTGGGGATTTGTAAAGATGCAATGACATAGACAATAAAGCCAAGGGAGTCAGATTGCCCAACACTGAGAAAGCTGGCAGGAGGTCCATGTCACCCAAAAACTAATCAAGAAGACTTTACATCTAGACATCTTGTGATGGAATTTAATAACACCAAAAATGGAGAAAAGTCCTAAATCTTCCAAAACAAGAGTGAGCACTCCTATTTAAAAGAAACAGGTATCATGCTGTCAAGGAAGAAATGATGGGGCAACAATGTATTCGTTCTAACTGTCAAAAAATGTCTGTGACAGTAGCATTTTAATACTATTTAATTTACTACTAAATAAATAATGGAGTAATGTTAAATACTGTTTAATTTTAACATTTTATAAAAAAATGTTGTAAAATAATATTCTCGGTCTTAGAAAATTTTGACAAAAAGTCACAGTTTGACAAAGCCTCCCATTGGAATTTGCACCAACCTTGTTGCCCTTCTCTTCATTCATCTATGCTCCTGTTTGAGGGGGAGACACTGAAGGCTTCTTCTCAAGTCATTAAAGAAATACAGCACTTTACTGTTAAATATTGTACATAGTTAAAATGCAAGAAGATCAGGGTAAACATAGATTAGAAATGTTATCTTTTTCCTTAAAATAGGTGGATATGTATTTTTCATAAGCAGTTAACTATGAGGCAATAGAAGAATTAAGAGAAATGGGAAAGGATAAAAGCTATACCCACCTGGATGTAACTAAATGACTAAGGAGCAAAGGCTGTTTAATGGGTGTATAGTGCTTCCAACTAATGGTATAAGAATCACCAAATGGAACATGAAGGATAAATCTGGTCACATTGTATACCTCTCTTGTAAAGTAAACACAGTCTTACTGTAAAACTCAGAATTGCATTTTGGTATTGACCTAAATGAGTTGAAAGCTTGTATATATACAAAATCCTACACATCAATGTTGATAGCAATTTATTCATTACTCCAAACACAAACAACAATGATATACTTCACTAGCTTTATGGGCAAATAAATTGCATGCATCCATAAAATGTAATATTATTCAGTGATAAAAAAATAAATTAACTCAAAGGCCATGAAGAAAACAGTAATGTGTCTTGCTGAGTGAGAGAGATCAATAAGAATCCAGACATTGCACAGTCCCAAATATGACAATATATTGAAGTCAAAACTATGAACTAAGTTTTTTTTAAAAAAATAGTAGTTGCTATTTTTGATGGAGAGAATAAGAAATGATGCATACAAGAAGTCCTGGAATCTTTAAGTGGTCATTATAAAACTTGTAGGAATATGGCTAGAGACTGCTATTTCTGAATGTTGAATACATGTGTGGCAGTTGGAATTGGAGTAGACCTCACAGGCTCATATATTTGAATGTTCAGTTCCTAGTTGGTGGAATTGTTTGAGAAGGATTAGGAGGTGTGCCTTCTTGGAGGAGCTGTGTCACTGGGTGTGAACTTTGAGGTTTCAAAAGGCCATGCCAGGCCAAGTCTGTTTGTCTGCTGACTGTAAATTAAATATAAGCTCTCAGGTATTGCCCCAGTGCCATACCTGCCTGCCTGCTGCTATGCTTCCTGCCATGATGCTCATGAATTAATTCTCTGAAACCTTAATCAGGCCCTCAAGTAAATGTTTTTCTTTTATTAGTTGCCTTAGTCCTGCTGTCTCTTCCCAGAGCTATGAACTAAAACAACATGTAATTGCACATTTGTCAAAGCTCACATTATACCCAGCACAAGAAATGAGTATCCATGGATGATATAATAAAGTTAAAAGCAATATAGATATTTGGTTTGTTATTAGTTTGTGTTATAGTATATTACATATGTACTGGTTTGTGTGGGCATCCATGTGTGTCTGGATACACATTCACGTGTATATTCATGTGTGAAGACCATACATATACATAGGGTATCTTCCTCAATCACTTTCCATCTCTCTTCCCAAATTTTATTTATTTGGTGTGTACATATGTATGTGTACATATGTGTGTGTGTGTGTCCACATGTGCCATAACACATGTAGAGGTCAGAGGACAACTCTATGGAGTCAAGTCTCATTTTGTACCTTTATATGGGTTCTAGGGATTGAACTTGAGTTGCCACACTTGCCCAGAAAGCATCTTTACCCACTGAGACATTTTCAATGACTGTCCATTTATCTTTATATTTTTGAAACAGTCTCTCTCAATGATCCTTTTGTCTCCTCTCAGTGGTAGGGTTATAGGCACTTACCAGAGTGCGGGGCTTTTTTCATGGGTTCTGTGGGATCTGAACTCAGGTCCTTGTGCTTGCATTTCAGGCACTTTATCAACTGAGCCATATCTGCAGGTTCATTACTTTTAACACTATGCATATACTAACACAACTTACTAGTGCAAGATACCAATGACACAACAGGCTGGGGGAAGCATGCAGAGTTGGGCATATGGAACACTCATACCTGTCAAGGATTTCTATAAATCTGAGGCTGTGTTTAAAATAAATCTATTGGTTGGTTTTTTGACTAAAATAAATGGAAGAATATGTGGATCAAGCTAATGGCATTAGCAAATGTAAAATATACTAGCATGTGAGGCTTCAAAATATAATCTGACTGCATATTCTGACTGAATGATGAGGGAGAAAGAACAAAGAATAACCATGAGGTACTTAATCACACTGCTGGTGGCCACAGGCATCCTTTTGGTATTTATATTTTGTAATGGGAACCCAGAAAATGAAAAGATAATTCTACCAGGACAAGTGTCCTTGGTTACTGGATCTCCCATAAAGAAAGAATATACATACATTTTTTAAATTTTTATAAAGAGGTTTAATTAAAAACATAATCTCACCATCATCCAAAATTCAAATAATAAAATTGATTTCACATTTTTTAACTTTATATCCCAAGAACATCTAGAAATTACCATCAACCTAGTGTCTAATAATGTGCACCCCTGGTACCCAAATTATGGCCTGGATATAATTGCATTTTACTCTAAAAAGAATCAGGGATCCCTGGAGAAATGACTGATTCAAATTTAGGGCAAGAAATGTACAAGATGAGCATGAAACATTACATCAAAAGGAAAGAAGTTGTCAAAATTTACTATAATTGTGTCAAAATGATTTAGGAGCCAAACTGATATGTCTAAGAATGGACAAATCTGATCAGTAACAATGAAACTAATTCCAGTGGCTGGAGATTCATCAAACACATGCAAATGCAGACACTCAAGTGGATTTTTAAAGAGAAAAGAGAAGAGAAACCAGGAAAGATAGCCTCTTGTTTGAGAATGCCAAGGAACCACCTGTTAGCTTGAAAAATTCTAAATGGCTTTATATTAATCAAGCATCAATCCTATCTTTCCATGTGCATTGTGTCATATAAACAAATAATGCATGATGAGCTTGGCCTTATGGAGGAATTTCAGTTAGAATGAAAATATGCTTTGTTGGGAGCAAAATAGATTCATTCTGAAAGCCCCTATTAAGTTAGTGGACCTGGGAACTGATCCTTGAAGAGGGACGGGGGAAGAAACATACAGTGCATCTCATGGTTGGGAAACAAAACATTATTTTTGAATAAAAAATCTTAGTTCAAATAACACTTTAGAGGCGATACACTAGGAAATGCCTTTAATAACATCCAAGGCAGAGAATCTCAAAAATGTCAGTCATGTAAACATCTGTAGAATAGACAAAGGCTTAATCAGCAAGACCAGATAAAACACATAGCTGTGAAACAGAGACTGTAGGTTAAAAATAAAATGTTTTAAGAGAAAATCTTGCTGTAAGTTGACTTGGATTCCAGCTCAAAAAAAAAAAAAAGAGAACTATAAAAATGATTAATGGTCCCTATGCTTATACTTTATATAAGCCGTGGATGAATAGTTGATGATTGTGTTCTGAGATCCTTATCTTTGGAAGATAATTATTAACGAACAGATGATTACAGGATTCTTATCTTTAAGATGTGGTTTCAAAATACACGAGACAAAAATAAGTAACTGTTATAGACAGTAAACAAAAAGCAGGCAAGATCCATTGACAACAATGAGATTGATGGTGAGTTTGGGGTGCTTCCTACAATTTTTATGTGTGTACTTTGAAAATGTTTCAAAGTTTGCATGGTCTTGGGTTTGTAATCACATTACTAATACATAAGTCTCTGGGTAATTCATTACAATAAATCAATATCATTTGTCCAATGGTTTTCAACTATTTGCCCTCACAAAGGGTGGTGAGAAGATTGAAAAAAAAAACAATAATAGAAGCCAAACTTTTTAAATTTATAGGCTTAATATTCAAACCATAAAAATATTTTACATGGTTATTAAATAAAGCTCAATGAAAAGCAATGATTAAAATTCTACAAGTGAAACATGCAAAGCAAATTCTGCTTTGGTTTGATGCATAATCAGAGAGGATATATACATTCCAAATGACATTAAAACATAACAATTTGATTTTACACTCTCAGTCATATAGAATATAAAACATAAATGCTTTTATGATCAGATGTTTGGTGGTCATTAGGATATTATCATTCTATTGCTGGTTTGCTCAGAGCCTGAGACGAGTAAATAAGGAAAAATTGTGTCACCAAGGACTGAGATTTTTCAGATAAGAAGAAAAAACATACAAATACAGACATTGAAAGTAAATAATTGTCAGTAATTCTGAACTTGACCTAGAAATAATAACACAAATACACACTGTGGTTTAAACAATATATATACCATGCATGGGCTTCCTGTTTCTCTCCTTCAGAAGTGCTGGATTTTAAAATGGTACAAATCTTATCTTTGCATCTGAAGATTAGAATTCCAAAATCTTCTTGCCTGGGCTACATCCACAGTGTTGGAAGGACTGACTGCTTCTGGGCAGGAAGCTCTCACTGGTCCTTCAGTCCCTGGGACCTGCATAAAAGGACCTCACTCCAACCTTTCAGCTCCATGACACATTTGAGATCCCCCTCTTGTAAATGTCCTCTTGGCTATGTATAACCTGGCTGTATATATAATCCACATCAATTTCAGCACTCAGTCATAACCGCCAAGTCTTCCTTCTATCATACTGGCAATGGTTATGTCCAAGGAACATCATTTAACCATCAGAGCCTGCCCTTTAGACCTGATGCTAGTCTGCATTCCATCCTCGTGACAAAATATCTGACATTAAGAGGAGGTTTGTCCTGGGTCATGTTTTCATCCCAAGTTTGTCTGATTCCACTGCTTTTGGAGAGAAGTGGAGAGAATATTCCTGAATGGGGAGCATATGGTTGAGGCTGCTCACATCATGAGAGATAGGAAAGAAAAAGAAATTAGAAGCGAGGGACTGACAGGTACGCCCTGAAAGGGTTTTCTGACATAAGAGGATCTTGGCAATCCAAGGAATATCAATCACCCAGTCACACCATGCAACAAACTCACACAAGAGACATATTGTGGAGAAATAGAAGGGCAGCTGCCTTGAACAGGACAGTAGCAGGCTGGGTGGAGGAGCTAGATTTTATAGTGTCTTTGGAGCATGTGCAATGAGCTAGTGGAGAAAATACAGCTCGTCCATTATTTCTTGGCCACTAACTCTGAGTCATGGGGAAAGGGGTTTCTAAGTCTCTGATTGGGGACAGGCCAGGTTCAGGGTGATTTTCCACTTGCCTATTACCCTACACTCCAAACCAAGCATCATCACTTAAAGACACATTCCTCTGCAGCACTCTTAATGGTTTATGTCATTAATGAAGGTAGCACCCTCATGATGCAATTAACTTTCAGGGACCCACATTTTGAATGTAGATAAAATTTCTAGAGGGACCCTTCATATCCAAACTGTCATCATCCCCAGTAAGTCAGTGCTGTGAATGCACTCACATCCATCAATCAACGTAAGCAGAAGTTTCAGGAAAAAGCATATGCAAAGAACACCACGTGAGAAACAAACAGCAAATGCTGCTCTGAAAATGTCAGGCGAGGGCAGCTAGAGAGGTGGTTCTTTGTGCTCTTGCAGAGGACCTGAGTTTGGTTCCCAGCACCCACACTGAGCATCTCATGCCGTGTTTAGTCACAGCTCCAGAGGAAGAGCAGCTAGCTGCACTTATATGTCCCCACATCACTAGAGAAGTGCTTCTTCAGTTAAACACACGTAACAAAATAGGCACAGTGCATGCCTTAAATCTGAAGCCAATAAAAAGCAATTTATTCCAATCCATCCACTGAAAACTAGTATGGGAGAAGTAAGATGCCCAGCAGGAGGGGTGGGGGAAAGCAAAGGGTAATGGAGGTAAGAGTGTCAAAGGACATGATTAGTGTATGGAAATGCCATAAAGAAACCCATTATTTTGGACAATGCACGTATGCAAATAAAAAGTTCCAAGAAAAGACCATAAAATCCAACTTGCCAATTACACGGGGGAGTAGAAAATAAAAATGAAATGAGAACAAATGGAAATTATTAAATAGTTAAACTGAACTAAGTCTTAATATAACAATAATTATAGTAATTTCATCAAGCTCGTCAATTTGAAGTCACAGAGATTTGGGGGAAATGATAATGTAATTCCCATAACAGATGCATTTAAGCTAGAAGGCTGAAAAAAATCAAAATTAAAAGAATTGCAAAGCTACACACAGATGTATGAACCTGAAGTCACAATAAAATTTTAACTTGGTCAAAATAAAGCTGAAGGCAAGAATTAGCATAATACAGGAGAATTTAATGATGTGTTGTTGGTATTTTAAAAAATAAGACAGAGCCCGGTGTTGGCGTCCTACGCCTTTAATCCAAGTACTGGGGAGGCAGAGGCGGGTGGATCTCTGTGAGCTTGAGGCCAACCTGGTTACAGAGAGAGTTCCAGGAAAACCTCCAAAGCAATAGAAACATAGAAACCCTGTCTTGAAAAGAAAAACAAAATAATAATAATAAATAATAATAATAATAATAATAATAATAATAATGAATATCCTTCCCACTCATGGGACTGGAATCAAAGAAAGAAAACCTAAGAGAACTGGAGGATTTTTCTTTTTTAAACACATCTCTTTCAGAAATTTAAATGATGAAGAAAAGTGATGGACAAAGATCTCTTGATAGTCTTGTGAATTCTTGAATAGAATAATACAGGTCATTGCTTGAATTGTCAGCTATTTAGTAGAATCTATTGTTGGACACTGGCAAGAGAATTCTATTCTCTGAGGGTGAATTCTACTCTCTGAAAACTTACATGTAGTGTCTTCTTTTTTTTTTTTTTTTTGAGACAGGGTTTCTCTGTGTAGCTTTGGATCCTATCCTGGCACTTGCTCTGGAGACCAGGCTGGCCTCAAACTCACAGAGATCCGCATGCCTCTGCCTCCCGAGTGTTGGGATTAAAGGCGTGCACCACCAACTCCCGGCCATGTAGTGTCTTTTTAAAAAATCATTACTGCCTACACTATTGATGGTGATCACCATATGATAATAACAAACAATATTAAGAATTTGTTACAAAAAATCAAATTTTAAAAATCAGCACATTGAGTCCAATCCATAGGGCAGACTCATAATAATGAGTCCTTGAAATACACTTATAAATAATACAGAATTGCAAAGTGAAACTAACGCCTGTAGGAATTTGTGCAATAAAGCTGACAGAGGGGAAATCCACATGTGTTTGGAAAAAAATACATGGAGATGATCACTCTACTTCTGACATGTATGCAGTACACACAAATGTGTCTCTGACATCTGTATAAGTCTGAAAGCAAGAAAAAAAATAAGGTTGAAGTTCTTACTAGTTCCTTTACTACTCTAATAAAACATCACGACCGAGACAACTTAAAGAAGTAAGGGTTTATTCGGGCTTATGTTTCTAGGGGATTAAACTTCATCATCATCATGCAAGGGAAGCCAGGGCAGTGGGCAGGCATGGAGGCTGGAGCAAACTCACACCTTGGAACCTCAAAGAGGATGTCGAGAGGGAGAACTAGGGATGGCGTGGGGCTTTGAAAACTCAAAGCCTACCCTGAGTTGACACACTTTCTCCAGCAAGGCCACAGTGCAAAAGTCTCCTCCAACTACTCAAATACCAGAGACTATGAGAAGCATCTCTGTCATTTAAACCACCACAAGGACAAGAAGAGTAAGCAACATTTCAATGTGGGAAAAGCAATAGATTTTTACACACATAGATAATGAAGGCATTCTAATAATGGCAGGCTCACCCTCAGTAAGACACAGAGAGGAGGTGAGAAAGAAAGAAGGCAATTACAAAACACTATGAAGTAAGGAAGAAGAATTCAGAGTATGAATTTTTAAAACTTTACATATGTGAAACACTGTATACAATTGATAAATTTCTGGATACCTAAATGATGGGGGGAGAAGACATGAAGAGATAAGTGTTAAAATTGAATTTCTAATCAAAGCCATCCATTCCTAAAATTGCCTGTACTCACAGTTCCAAATGGAAATTCCAGCAAGCTTGCAGTGAGCCAGAAAGCATCAGACATTCCTTTACAGGCTTCCCACCTGTCTCCACCATCACCTTTAGAAAACGGAGTAATTCTCATTGATCACTTTACATGATGCATAAGGGTGGAACCAGGATCTAACTGAGACCAGCTAAATCTCATGCAGATACACCTCTGCCTTTCCTTATTTCCGAGGCACCCTCGGGCACATGTAGCTTTGCAAGAGGGAGCTCAAATATGGAATAACATATAACAGGGCTCCAGAATATTTCAAAGTACATCTTCAAGCCAAAGCTGCCCAGGACACTGAATTCTAGGTTGGAAAGTTTGGGGAAATTGAGGAGTTTTTGTTGTTGTTGTTTGTTCCAAGCCTGTTTCTTATATTCTGAATGAGCTTTTAGAGGTTTCTCAGCTTTTATGGGGCTTCTCAACAAATTGAGCAAAGGCAGTACCAGATTGGAAAGCTTAGGGCTCCCTGAAATGAATGCAGGTACTGACTTCGGTGCATGTGTTAGTTACTAAGACAAAACACCACACCGGACAGAAACAACTTATACAAGGAAACCTTTATCTAGGCTTGTGGTCTCTGTGTATCCCCGTAGTTCTTGGCAGAAGCAGTATGTGGTAGACACTTCTCACATCATGGCAGATCATGAGTCAGTAATCAGAACCCAAGGCAGCACTATGAACTACTGTCTCTCATCATCTACTTTCTCTAGCCAGGTTTCACTTCCTAAAGGTCCCAAACAATGGCACCAACTGTGCAATGAAGTACCCAAACCATGAACAAGTGAAAATATTTCTGCTATCCCCAAGAGAAGCCATTTAATTTTTCTCTTCAGTCTTCCTCAACTCAAAGCTGGCTTCCCTGTTCCCCAACCACTCAGAGCTCCCCTGATTGTTATCTAACAGAGAAGTGGAGGTAGGGATGGCTAAAATATCATGGCCAAGTATAAAATTGTTCCCAGATGTTCATATTGTAGTTAGGACATTGACAGTCTTTACACAAGCTAATGAACAACCAGAAAATTCCTTGGATACTAGAATAACACCCAGGAATGGTAATAGGGAGGGGTTTGCTCAGGAGAGACCCCAGGACCCAGAGCCCAAGCTCTGACCATTTGAAAGCAGCTCCTTGGTGTTTGTCTCACTTTTTATTGTGATACCAAATAAGATTTTAGAAGAAAAACATTTCTAGCATTTTAGTTTGTTTAAGAACACAAAGAAATTCTAGTGAGACAGTGAGGTCTATGCAGACTTCCTATGGATACCCAGAGACTCTGCAGGGTGAGTTCATTCATGGAAGAAAGCCAGTACTTATGGACTGCTCCAAGGAATGTGGATAGAAGCATCACTCCATCTACCAACGGTCTCAAGATTTTTATTTGTGCAAGTCACTCTTGGGAGTTATTAAATGCCTTCATGAATGTAAAGTTTTTATATTCTTGTGTGTGCATACACACACACACACACACACACACACACATATATACACATGCATACCCACGTACATACATACATATATACATACATACATATATACACATGAATACCTACTCACATACATGCATGCAAATACATACACACAGACATAAATATACCCACACAGACGCACACATATGTATACACCCATATACATAGCCACTCGCATACATACATATATACATACATACATACATACACATAAAAGCACACACATACACACATACATATTCACACATATAATATACAAACCACACATATACACATACACACACACACACACACTCACATGAATGCACACACATACAGTCATTATCTCCCCTACCAGTGTTAATCATGAACATGATTCCCCAGAAGTATAGGAGAGCTGTAACTGTGGCAGATTGCATTTTACTTTCTTTACATTTTAAAGCTTCTCTTTCTGCTTACTTGTTACCACTCCCTGTGGCGAACCAAGAAAGCTTTGAAACACAGGTTGGAGTCCCCAAGCAAAGAGCACCACCAGGGGATACTCTTATGTATAATGAGAAGTCTTCAGATCCACAGTCTTCGAGGAATCCACGTATCTAGCTCACTGATGTGATAAATTTACTCACAGAATACAGTAGTAAACACAATGGCCTTCAACACAAACAATAGCTGGCTTCCAGTCTCTTTCTCAAATTTGAAGCATGCTTCCTAACCAAATTCCTTTGGTTTTCTTTTGTACTGTTTCTACTTAATACACATTAATTAAGATTTAAAGCTTGTAGGTAATTTAATAAACATTTAATATGGAATTTTTGTCTTTGGAAAATAAGTGTGTGTCATTTTACAAAGGGCACTGTGTTTAGACAGAACACTAGCCAGAAATATTGTTTTAATTTCTTCAAATGTTCAAGCCAGAGCCGTCTATTGGTGAAAATAATGCTAAATCTAGTTCAAGGGAAAGATAGGCATGAAGGAATGGAGAGAGAGAGGAGTAACAAGAAGACAAGGATGGGGAAAGAGAGGGAGAAGGGCAGGAAAGGGGAAGAGGGTGGGTGGGAGAAGAATGCCATGTAAGATTCCAGTTCAAGCCAGTACTTCAGTTAAGAGTATTTTGAAATCCCTACTGAGCTTTGGGGAAAGGGCAATCATAGTATTTAGGCCACAGTGTCTGCCAAGAGTACACTGAAAATCGGTAAACTTGAAGCTATTGACTGTGGTGGCCATGCCCAAGTCTCATTTCTGATGGACGCATGTGTCACCTTGAGGACTGCCTTGATGTGGGGGCATGGTTACGAATGGGACCAAGGCAAACAGAGTCAGCAGTGTGTTAAGGATATAGTTTTCTCCCACTTGGTAATAGGAGACTTCTCTTTCAGGCTGCAGAGATAGCTCAGGGATTAAGAGTATGTACTGCTCCTTCTGAGAATCCAGGCTCAGTTTCTAGCACCCATGACTGTCACTAAGCTGACAACCACCTGTAACCACTGCTCCAGGAGATCCAATGCCCTCTCCTGGTCTCCAAAGGCACTGAACTCGCATGCACAGACCTACACACAAACACCCACAAATACACGAAATTGAAATAAAACAATAAATTGTAAAGAGTACCAGAAACTCTCCCCTCTCCTAATCATCTAGACTTAGCCTCTAGTTGACTTCCTGCAGTAAATCTGCCATTTCTATGTGAGCGTACCCCGAGTGTACAATGAGTCCATGAATACTCAGAAACCTGATGGTTTTCTTTAAAGTGACTTGAAATGTTTTTACACATTGGATCCAAAGCAACAGTGCCAAAAAGACCAAGATCTGATTCCACTCATTGTCACTTTTCTTCTACATACAAAGTAAATACTATTTTCTAAAAGGCCCAGTGACCAACCTCCAGAAGACATAATCATGTTTACCCTAGGAATGTAATTTGGCACATTAAGAATAGAATGCCTAGCAGACAAATGGCCTTCTTGGTGATTTTAAGTCACATTTCTTTATAGACACAGGTACCACATGGCATACCAATATATAAGATACTTCTCTGATTTGGTTTTTGTGTCCCAGGGAATAAGGAGTAGGCAGACGTACCAGATATGATACTGAACCTGTCCTATCATGATGGTTTGTGTGGAAGAACTGGCAGGTGACATTTATGAAATGTCCACCAGTGGACAGTTAATAAGTGGCTATTGACGATGTCTTTCTGGGAAATTCTAGTCACTACCTATAATCCATTGGCTATATTTTCAAATAAACTCCCCTGGGGCTTCTTTTCAATAAGAAAGTACTTGCCCTGGTTACCCAAGTCCATCATACCTTCTAGTGGAAATATGATGTGATGCTGTAATTCTGCGTGACCCAAATTGTGGAGTGGATATCAAAAGACCATGTATAGCCTACAGTTCATCCAGTAAGATGGAAACTAACATAGATCAAGGGAGAGAGACTGAGACAGAACAGGGTCCATACACAAGGACTTCATCACAAGTCGGCACCTGTCAACCCTGAAGAGAGCAGGAGAGGGGAGCTGCGGAGTTACGGGACAGGTGGGACTCAGCTTACTCTGAGAGTGCCAGTCAGGGAAGACAAAAGGAAAGGCAGTCTGGAAAGGTAAGCTAGGAATGATGATGCCGAGGAAGTGAGCTGGTGTCTGCCCATCCTCTCTTAGGGCAAGGCAGGTCCTGGTTTACTGTTCCTGGATCCGTTGACCAGGATTGCTTACTGTTGTTAATATCTGCATGAAAGCAGGGGAGAATAAACTTTCACAATGCAAAAAAAAGCATAAACCCTCTATATGACCTTTAGGGTAGGCAAAGCATGAAGGATTTTCACTTTAAAAATCAGAGATTTTGTGAGTTGGAGATGGTATAGGGTGAGGGTAGAACTGGGAGCCATTGTTCAGCCCAAGAGAATGTCCCATCGTGAACAAAACGCATGCTGTTTTATTTTCTTCAGATTAAGACTACAATCACACTCATTTTATATATTCCCCTATACATGAGTACCTGCTTCTCATCACAAACCCCACTTTATCTTTGTAGGCGATGCCTGTCCTTAATTACTAAGTTGGATGCCAGTTAATCTTATTAATAAATTACTACAGATTCAAGCAAGCTATTGTTGAATTTGGGATAGCTTGTGCAGAAGAGAACTAAATCAAATCAGTCACCTCCCTCGGCCAGTGAAGAAACCAGGAAGGACTACTGCTTATGAAGCCACTCTGTGTAACAAGGACCTGGATACTGTGAGGTTTTGCTTTCTGGGATTATTTTTCACATCTTCATTCTCCAGAGTCTCCTGTTGATGACTGTGCCTAATACAGAATTTTAGCCACACAGTCAGCCATGCTCCTCTGCCCACAGGGTGCCAGACAGCTGGCTAGAAGGAGAAAATATCAGTTACAAATGGATGTTTCAAAATGCTTGCTTAGATGTGTAGAGAAAACATCTGCAGCTTGCGGGGGACAGAATTTTCTCCTGTGATTTGCTAATCCTTGGGGTTCCTAAGAAAAACGCAGCATCTTATTATCTATTATAGTATTTTCACAACAATGAAAAATGGTAGTTTAGTCTTGAAAACTAATATTAACATTATACAGGGATCCAAATTTAAGAAAGCCTTTTGGAAACAAGTCACCTAATTTGTCTTCCCCCTACTGAGTGGTAGAACATTCCAATATGATTTATACAGTCTAGGGAAACAAGCAATAAGCTTCAGTATCCAAATATGCACAGAGGGGGCGATATGCAAATGCTCTCATGTTTGATGTGCTCCACTGAGAGAGTTTTACACCTATCCTAAATCTACATTCTTTTTGCACAAGTGCACGAGCGTGCACTCATGTGTGCGCACGCGCGCGCATCACACACACACACACACACACACACACACACACACACACACACACAAAAGATATATTCTCTTTCATTTCAAAGAACAATCCAGAATGTCCCTATGTTTGTATGCATAATATAGTTCATTACAGTTATAAGGATTTTTTAACTAAATTGATAATAAGTGACTGGATCCAAAGACAGTCAAAGAAAATAGGGGAAATTGGGCTCATTTATTATGATTACCATTTGAACAATAGAAAACATACTTTGCAGAAATAAGGGATCTTGCTTCTGTGTCATGGTGTTTGCAAGAGTGTCTGGCATACCAATGTCACTCCCAGCTGTAGTCTTGGGACCTGGCATCCCTCTTGGGAAGCCATAAATCTTGAGCCTGTTTATCATGACCTAACAGGACCCCTGTCTGAAGGAGTGGCAGCCACATTCTGACTCTAATCTCTGATATCTCTTGTACTGCCTAGTAACATATTTTTTACACAGAACTGTCCAAAAGTTGTGGCATGTGACAAGTGTCACAGCCCTGCCTTCCTTGGGCAGCTTAATTGACTGCTGGTGCCTGATACAGTAGGGAAGATGGCCTTCGCTGGACAGGGGAGACCAGGAGGAGAAAGGAATGTGTTTAAGGCAAAGGCTGAAAGCAAAGGACTGCAGGAGTGGCCAAAGAGATCCCTAAAGCTTATAATTTTTAAAAATGAGATAAAATTATGAACTATCATGGCTTTGATTCCAAAGGGACCTTTCAAGGGTGGTATTACAACAGGAATGTGCTACTACTAAGAGGACAGATTGAAATTGAAAAAGAATGCCATTTTCTGGAAAATGGGTACAACTGGAGATTTCCATGTCAAGCAAAATACACCAGGCTAAAAAAGAAAGAAAGAAAATACAAATATCACATGCTTTTATTTATGGATCCCAAATTATATAAAGAAACATGCAATCATGTATGTATATATAGCATGAAAGTAGACATAAAAAGAGACAGGAAAGTGGGGGCTTAACAGAAAAGGGAGGGATGGGAACACAGATGGTAGATGATATGGGGAGAATGTATTCAAAATACATAGTATCTTTGTATAAAAAATCCTTATAAAGCCAGAACCACATGACACATAGAAATCAAAAAGAGAAGCTAATCAATCAGTATCTTATATAATATAGACATAAACAGGCTATATATGATTAGGAACTGCACCCACGAGACCTCAACAATATGGTTGTTAAGTAAGACATTGATTGCTAAGTAAGACAAAGCTAGATGCCATGCCTAAGGGGATGGGCGGAGTTTCACAGGGCCCCACCCCTAGATGAAGAGCAATTAATCCTACTCAGGAAGAATCAGTCTTCTTCAGGGATGAACCACCCCATAGTTTATCCAATCCCAAGTGCTTAGCATTAAACACATGTACATAGGAGGAACACGAAAGGGTCTCAGAAGGTAGCATTTATAAAATTATATGTATATATTTGTGTGTATGGAACAGCTTCAATTAGAAAATAAAAGACCATGAATTTGAAAGGAGGAGGAATACCGTAGGAGTTGAAGAGAGAGTGGGGAAAGGGGAAACGATGTAAATAGAGTACTCGTATATAAATTTCTCAGTAAATAAATAAAACTTTAAAAATAATAATGTTTGAAAATTGTTCCTGGTCTAGGCCTTGGGTCGCAAGACATCCCACTAGAAATGAGGTCTCAAGTGGGTTCTCCCCAGATGATGGGGACCCACAAGACAGGGGGAATGGACTTGGAAGCAGAGGGAGACTTCCGGACAGAACCATGAAAGTTTCTGAGACTAGCTCTGCCAATAGCTTAAAGAAGAGTGGCTGGAAAATCAATATGGGGAGAGGGAAAAAATTGAAAGAAGACTTGAGAAAAAATCAAAAGCAGCCTCATTAAAACATTTGGAAGTAATTATGAAAGCCACCTTGAAATAATCAGCGTTAAGCGGAGCTTCACAAAAATGTGCGGAGTCTTAGCTCTGTTAACCCCTCCAATCCCACATGGCTGTGGGTTCCCACAGACACAACTTCTTCTCCATAAACCCCGATACCCTCTGAACTCGTTTTAAATAGGCACCACTGGTGTACAGGGAAAGCGACTCCAGCAAAACTGAAAGAGATGTGAATTAGAGAAACGACGCAAATTACCTTTGG
Source organism: Cricetulus griseus (assembly GCF_003668045.3). Taxonomy (NCBI): domain Eukaryota; kingdom Metazoa; phylum Chordata; class Mammalia; order Rodentia; family Cricetidae; genus Cricetulus; species Cricetulus griseus. The sequence goes on from NW_023276806.1 coordinate 268,922,856, forward strand.
AAAAAAATCATAGAAACTAAAAGAAAGCCCCCAATGGCACATCACGATCCTACATAAAAAGGAACAGCTTGAAATAAGATGTCTGTAATCAGATTGGGAAGGAACTGTATTACTGGATCAAGCTCTTTTGATTTGTGTGTTAAATGACTCCAGAAAGGAGGCTTAAGAGACCCAGCTCCAGGCATGGCGCTTCCTTTCCACCGGGCCCCACTAGGAATCCCTACCACAGGACAGCAATTCAGAAAGTCCAAGAATTTGAGGACATCTCCACCACCCATCTCCCCAGTGACATGCTTAGAAGCCCGCACCTCCAGACTGTCTGTCTTTTTCCTTGAGTGCTTGGACTGGAACTCGGTCCTCAGTCTCATACAGCAAGCACTTTTCTGATGGAGCTATCCCCCTGGCTGTTAGAGACTTGTTTAAAAGGGATGCGAATCAGAGGAAGTTTATAGATCCTCATTTGAAAAAGCAACTGTTTTCGCCATAGCTGGCAAGGCCAAAAGTTCAGCGCACCAGTTAGGGGGATTTTTATTACCTGTCACCTGATCCTGTAACTGTCCCAATTAGAATCTCATTCTGGCTACTTTGGTGACTAGATCCTCTGCATATGCATAGGTATATACAGATAAAGAGGTGTGCAAATAGGTGCATAGATGTGTATTATGCACATATATATTCATCACTACACAGATGCACACACATGTATTTATATAAGAAATTCAGAGCACGCTAATGCCTAAGTATTGGTTCTTTCTTTAATGTCAGTGCAAATTGTGGTAAATTTATTGACTAGTCTGTATAATTTTTATAGTAAAAAGGATATTCATCTTGTGGGGTGTGAGACTGCATGGTGTATGAGTAATTATGGGGTTTGTAATAAAATTTAGTGAGATAATTTTGTAATAAAAATAATTGCCACTGCTAATGCTGTACTTGTATTTGGGTTCTCTGCAAGAAATTTAAATGTAGACTACTGCTTAAAAACAATTACGGAGTTAATTATATTATAGTGAATTATGATACATCATATATAAAAATAGCATTATTATTAATATAACTTAAATGCATAAATTATATTTTTTACATATTTGTTTATTTTTATCTTAGCATCTGAGCATTTGCCTGCTTGCAGGTCTGTATCTACCACATGTGTACCTGGCGTCTGAAGAAGCCAGAAGAAGATATCAAATCTTCTGGAACCAGAGTTACAGACAGTTTGAGCTACCCTGTGGGTGCTGGGAACCCAATTGTGTCCTTTGATAGAATAGCAAATATTCTGGGCTCCTGAGTCATCTCTCCAGCTCCCTATGAATTATATTTTCACCTTGGGAGTTACATTAAGAGGAAGGGGTTGTCAATATGTATTTCCAAGTGGGAACAGAAGACCTAGAAATGTAATTTTTGAGGTCAATAAATGGAGTAGAGTGAGAGGCTCAAATTCTGAGTCATGGTTCGTAATATTGTCATTTCCACAAAAGGAATCATAGTCCTTTAGAGAAATGCTAGCTTAGACATTTGAACATGATGTGCCTATTATATCCATAGTGCTAGAAGACAAAGGATTACCAAATTATCCATTAATTAACTAATTAACTTACAATTACAGTAGGATTTTGGGCATGAGTAATAGTTTCATAGTAGCCACCTGGAAGAATTCCAAAGAGCTAAAGCATGAACTATTGGAGCACAGAATAAAATAGCATTGGGTCCAGTGGATAAAATAGATATGGGGGAGGCTGGAGAGATGGCTCATCTTATGAGAGCTCTTGTTGCTCTTCCAGAGGATCCAGGTTCAGTTCTTAGCATCTATGTTGGGAGACTCACAACCACCTGTAACTCCAGCACAGGGATGCAACAGCCACTTCTGGCCTCTGCAGGTACTCATATACAAATGGCAGACCCATGTATATACACATTAACACTGTTTTAAAGATATGAGAAAGCCTACAGTGTCACAAATGAATGGCCAAAGAAATGAGTAGAAAGATGTCTCCCAGGTAGAAACATTCCTGATGTGACTGTAGATGCTCATCCCTCAAGTGGTTGAGTGATTTCCATTTTCTTTCAAGGAGAACATCATGGCAATGGAAATAAGAAGAGCTTCACAGTAAAGATTCCTGCCAATTAAAATCACCCATAAGTCAAGTAGCCAAAATATTCCCTTGATATGACATCCTGAAAATAGAACCTTACCTCTGTGGACTTCCTCCTCCAGTCCATCACCCTAGCCACAGGGAAGCATCAGAACTCTCAATGGAGTGGGGCGGTGGTGGCACACGACTTTTATCCCAGCACTAGGGAGGCAGAGACAGGTGGATCTCCGTGAGTTCCAGGACAACATCCAAAGCCATATAGAAACCCTGTCTCAAAAAACCAAGGAAAATAAAAGAAAACTCTCAATGGAGAGTCATCCTATAAGTCACCTAACTAGAATGCCAAGATCATCAGGAAAAGGAAACCATGAGACTCTGCCACACTAGACAGGGGCCTGACATGGCATTACCATGGAATCCACTGTGGTGTCCCTGATAGGATCCCAGAGCAATAAATTAGAGCAAAGTGAGTCAACATCAGGTACAAATCTAAGCTAACTACAGAGATGTTGAACTGGAAGGGTCCACAGCAATGTCAAGACATAAGCTTGGGTGGGGAAAGTTGAGTACAAAGAGAGTCAGAGTGATGGGGCTGTGGTACTTAAAGGGATTTCATTCATGGGATTTCATCTTGCTCAGGTTTCCAAATTAAGTTTTCCAGGACTAGATTGATGGGGGATGTCCTTCTGTATATTTGTTTCTCTTATTGGTTGATGAGTCTGGCCAATGACGCAGGGAGATAGGTGGGTCTAGGATGAGGAGACTTGTGGGAAAGGTAGGCAGAGAGGGCCCACAGGAAGATGCCCTGGAGAGTCCGGGAGGATAAGATGTGCCAGGCATTCTCTGGTAAGATAAGGTCATGTAGAAATACATAGATTAGTATTTATGGGTTAGTAATTAAGACAGAGCTAGCCAATAAGAAGCCCTAGCCATTGGTCAACAGTTTAATAATTAATATATAGCATCCATGTATTTATTTGGTGCTGAGAATGGCTGTGGGACCTGGTGGAACAAGAAAAGCCACTAACACTAGAGTTTTTAGCATCACCTCAGGTTAAGAGCATTGGTTTGGAAAGCTGAATGAGCATAGCTTTAGATAGGAAACTGCAGAGCAACCAGAGAAAGCTGCTGGTATCTCTTTCATAAACTGGGGTGCATGAAAAATCTAGGGTGTCTCCTTTGGAATGAAAATTGCTGCATCTTCTTAGAATCAGCATCTTTCCATGTTAGCAAGAATTTTCAGGTAAGCATTGCCATCTGACCAGGCTCTATACAGTGAGGGGCATTATCTACCTATCATCTATCTATCTATCTATCTATCTATCTATCTATCTATCTATCTATCTATCTAATCTATCCACCCGTTTATTGATCTGTTTATCTATCTACCATCTATCTATTGTCTACCATTTATCTCTCTCTTTGCGTGATATTTTGTCTTTAGGTTTTGTATTCATGTGATCTCTCAGACTACATGTTGACTTTGGGGAAGCAATCAGCTGGAACATTGAAAGAGACACATTTTGTTTTGCTCATGCCATTAGGTACCTGATGCTTTGGCCACCTGGAGCCCAATCTACTTTGAGAACCCCTAGAAAATGACATTTTTGGTAGCATCAAATGGGGTAGACCTTGAACCCAAAGAGGGACTTTCTCTAACGTCATGGGACTTTCTCTAATCTCTATCTGATGTTATAAGACAAGCCATTCTAGATGGGATCTATTTCTGAGACAAGAAATGGTCTCATGTACTAGCTCTTCAGACACTGTGGGTGTCATAACTTTGGAAAAATAGCTGTAGCATATATCAAGAAATAGCAGTCACAGGGCAGAGTCTTAAAAGTGTGGCCACCAGTAATGGTAGCTCTGCTGATACTATGGGAAGAGTTTCCTTTTACTCCCCATACTCACTGTTTAAACATCTGCCAGAAATTCTGAGAAGTACAGGAGAAGCCCAGCTATAGCTGCAAGTGCTACAGTTCATCTCCATCAGTGACTCCTTGTGGCAGCAACAACAACAACCATTGTGGTGTTCTCAGCTCCTGGTAAATGCATGTGATTATTTTAGAATATTTTGAAAGGTTTATTTTTAAACATTTTTGTATTTATTTATTTATTATGTATACAGCATCTGTCTATATACCCACAGGCCAGAAGAGGGTGCCAGATCTCATTACAGATGGTTGTGAGCTACCATGTGGTTGCTGGGAATTGAACTCAGGACCTCTGGAAGAGCAGCCAATGCTCTTAACCTCTGAGCCATCTCTCCAGCCCTTGAATATTTTTAATCTGTGAGGTTTATATTATACACATTCCCAATGTTTGTGGCCTTGCTATGGAGGAGGCCAAGGGAAAAGTAGAGATATTTTCATGACAGCAAAATGGAGCCTACAATTCTTTTAGTTGAATATTAAAAGAGAGATGACACTGTTTTCGAACCCCTAGATGATGAAGTGGGGCATATCTGCCTCATGTGTAGAGCTTCATTTAACCCAAGTAAGTTTTACTTGGTTAAAGTAAAACTGCTAAAGTAAGTTTTTAAAAATCACTGATTTATAGAAAATGAAGCTGGGGATCTTCCAGTAAGCCAGTTCAAACCCCAGACTTTAAGCTAGACACACTGTGTTTGGATCCCAGCCGTCCATTGTGATCTGATGTCACCACTAATTCAATCCTCCTGAAATCTCACTTCCTCTCCCAGACACAGGAGGTGCTTAGGTCCAGCTCTGCTGTTCTGGGTGAAGGACAATACTGTGTAGATATGTGATGTGAAGTAATAAAAAGTTGGTCAGTGATCACATGGCCAATGGTATTTCACAGTGTGTGATCACAGAAGGATGGTTCCCAAAATATGTTCACATCCTAGCCCAAAGGTCCCAATAATATGAAATCAATTGATGACAGAAGAAACACTACATGTATGAAAAGCTACAGAGCTTAGGAAGAAAATACTGTCCTTAAAATGAAGACAAAAATGTCAGAGTTAGAAAGAGATACAAGACGTGATAGTCTGGCTTTAAAGGCAGAAGGAGGACCCACAAGCCAGGGAACACTGGTGGCTTCTAGAAGTTAAAGAGGCAAGAAAATGGGCATCATTCAGATTGTGGAGGGCAATGCTTTCCTTCCAGTACATTGTTTTTGGGGATTTTGATTTCTAGGACATATAAAAAACAAAGCAAAACATTTTCTTTTGCTGATATTACAGCTGAAATAGGGTCCTAAAACAATAGATGGAATATTATCAGTAATTCCTGGGGGTGGATGGGTGTCAGTTTGATTATCATTTTAAAAGAAAGAGTTTTTGCTCATGACACAGTAAAAAGTTGAGTGAGGTCACCAGCTAGATGTCAGTATTGAGTAGGATGGTATCTTGTGGGTTGCTAAACACAAGTTCTTCCATGAAGCCATCTCCTGAAAAGCATTCCTCATGTCACAGAGAGAAAAACTCAGGCTTCCTAAAGATATAAGTAGCCCTCTGAGACAAAGGGCTCTCACCAATCATTTTATCCAAGGAATGGAAGGGTAAGTCCCCTCCCTACACAGTGGTTAGTAAATGGCTTTCAACTGGAGATTTGGTTCAAGTGTTGTTAGATTCCCTGGAGTGTCATAAGAAAAATATTGGAACAGCTAACTACATGGTCTTGAGACTTCAGGGGTGTCCAGAGTCTTCACGGGTGTCCCCATGGTGTAACCACATATTGCACGAAAAGAGCACCCAGAGTCCAGACATTTAGCTTTCTTTTTCTGAACTCTTGAGATTATTTGGATGCATATGTGACTTGGATATGTGCCTATGAAGCCCAAAAAATGGTGAGGAACATATCAGCACAGCAAAGAAGATGCCTGTAAGGCAAAAAGATTCTAACAGCAGAAGTTCATTAGTACAGTTTAACAGTGAATTCACAGACAGTCCAGAGAGTGACATCCAAATACCTGTCCGATTGTATAACATCTAAGTCAGCCTGGCTGACATCTCAGTAACTCTATGCAGTTGAATATCATCCATAACCATGTACACCTCCAAACTCTGTCAATCAGTATCAGCTCTCATCAACCTCTATCCCAGCAATTCCTAGATGTCACAAACTAGGAGGATGAGAAACCCCCAAAAGGAAACAGTTATCACAATGTTTTCCAGTTTATTTAGACTGTCAAGTTCACATGTAAATTTCTATGAGGTTAAAAATCAGGAAGTCAAAAAAATTTTTAAAAAAATTTTAAAAAAAATCATGAAGTTGATAAGGAAGCAATGTTCCCAAGAACAGAAAGTTGTGTTTGGTTCTCTTCCTTTGGCATGGCTTCACCATGGTTTTTTTGCAGCCCGGGTTTGCTACATGGGAGCAAAACAATCACAACTCAAAAGTAGTCCAAATTATAGAACAGCCAGCTGTGGAAAAGGTCGAGGGCAAACTTACATGAGCACCTCATGTCACCAGCAAGCCAGCCTCATGAAACCCTCCAGTTTAAACCACCTCTAGAACCTCTGTTTCCCACCAAAATGTTTTTAAAACACACAGTGCTTTACATATGTCTGATTCTCAAGCTGAGGACTTCTTCAGCTTTGCCATTGGTATCCCCCTACCCTGTGTATATTTTTGTTTCCATTTGTCTATGTCCTAATCATGCATATGAAGTGATAGAATACCTATCAGACCCAGTCTGTAAATACTTCCTAGGGCTCTTCAAGCAGAATCTCCCTTTTCTGATGTCATCTTCAGTATCCATGGAGATGCTTCAGTGGGATTACCCTCTAATAATCTGTTTATTTCCCAACCCCATGGGACATGGAACTTTAGAATTCCAAGAAGATTTTACAAACCTTGCAGCACCTAATATGGTTAGTATTCACATAGTATATCCATCAAGAAATGTGGAATGTGTTCTGTCACAAGAAATAAAACCTCCCACACAACAATGTCTTAAACTGCTTAGGAAGTTTTTCCCCAATCTGGATGGTAAGTCCGTGGCTAGCTATTGTGTCCTGGTATCATTTAGCATCCAGGCTCTTTTTTGCTGTTGGTAAGGGGACCATACCTAAGCTGTATAATCCATAGGTAGCTACCCTGTGAACTAACATGGCCAGTCTCCCCTATGGTGAATCAAAATGGCCTGTCTACATGAAACACTTCATCCACATCCCAGAAAAACACAAGACTGGAGGAAAGAATTGACACTTAAGCCAGCATTTCTGTTAGGTTTAACACATTGAATAAGAACCTTAACTGAAGTTTATGTTTGTATTGGATTGAACAGGTTTATGTCAGATGGTCACCTATGCTATAATATACAGGCAATTACAAACTCCAACTCTTTTATCAAGTCTTTTTAAATTTATTTTTTTTACACTCCAATCCCAGTCCCCACTTTCTCCTCTCCTCTCGCTCCCCTCAATTTTTAAGCTAAGTCCAATGCCACATTCAGTGAAAGCATATCTCACTGGGCTTTTTGAAACACAAATCTAACAAATGAGATTGATTATTTACAGTTTGTGATGCCTCAAGGTTTAGAATGATGTTGACAAAGCAATAAAGCTATAGAAAAAGTCTATTCCTCTCAATATGATCATTGGGATTTTTCTAATAATAGTGTTCAGTCATGAAACTCAAATGTCAGGAAAAATTTAATTGTTATGAATGAGGCTGGTGAGATGGCTGAGTGGCAGATCACCTTCTCCATAAAAGCCAAGATGGTGGCATATGTCTGCAACTCCAGTGCCAGGGTTCCTAAGACAGGCAGAATCCAGGGACTCAATGGCCTGCCACTCTAGCTAAACTGACTAGCTCCGGGATCCATGCTCTGCCTCAAAAACAAAGTAGAGGAGCCAAACAGATAGCACAGTGGTTCAGATCATGAACCATTCTTGCATAGGACTGGAATTGGTCTCCCAGCACCCATGTTGGACAGCTCACAACTGCCTCTAACTCAAGTTCAAGGGGATCTGATGTTATGGCCTCTTTGGGCACCTGCATTCAGGTGCACACGCCATATATAATTACATATATGTAATTATATAATTACAAATAAAAAATAATTTCAAAAAATGGACTACACTAGAGGAAGACACTTGAAGATGACTTCTGAGCGCTACATATTTGCGTGCACTCTCATACACACACACACATGAACATATACCACACATACACACACATACACACACATACACACACACACCACATTTATTATTATTTACATGAAAATAAGAGCATGATTAAAGGAGTCAATTCAAGTAAATTTATTTTTTTTAAAGAGCAGAAGTTTCTCTATCTAGGAAATTTAAGGGATTAAATACACTGGCTACAAATTGCAAATTATTCTCTAGATCATTCATCTGTCAGTTAATTAATTATTCTCTCTTTCACGTTCCCCTTCTCCAGTACCACAAGTCCCCCTAAGAACCCAGCTAAGTTCTGTCCTGTATAAATTTTATGACAAGAGAACCCTGTAGTTTTAGTTATGGTTTCTATTCCTGGAAAAAAAAAAACACACCATGACCACAGCAACTTTTTATTTAAAAAAAATACATTTAATTGGGAGACTTACAATTTCAGAGATTTAGTCTATTATCTTCACGGTGGGACATGGCAGTGGTGTGCACCATGCTGGAAAATGAGCTAGGAGTTCTTACATCTTGACCTGCAGGCAACAGGAAGTGGTCTGAGACTGTAGGCATGGCTTGAGCATACATGACACCTCAAAGCTCATCCCCACAGTGACACACTTCCTCCAACAAAGCCATACCTACTCCAACCAAGCCACACCTCCTAACAGTGCCACTCCCAATGAGCTTATGGGGTCATACATTCACACTGCCACACCTATACTAAGTTGGTACTTACTGGTTGCTTGCTGAGGGCTCTGGAAAGTAATTCCCCAAATTGCTGTCCCAAGCTGTCAACAAATATGTTAATACTTACACCGACCTCCCTGCACCCATCCAGGAGGGATCTGTCCAGAGAGTAGGTGTCCTGCTGTAAAGGTCCATACGCAAGCCCTACCATCCACAAGTAGCTACCCTATGAACCAACAGGGCCCATCTACCCTATGGTGAATCAAAACATCCAGTTTACCTGAAACACTTCATCCACATTCCAGAAAACACAAGACTGAATGAAAGAATTTGCCACTTAGGCCAGCATTTCTGTTCGGTATCATAAGTTGTATGGGAACATGATCTGGGGTTTATGCCTGTATCGGATTGGACAGGTTTATGTCACATGGCCATCTTTGCTATAATACAAGTGAGCCCCGCTCTGCTGTAGAGACTCTTGCGGATGGTAGCAAAAATGTCCAGAGTCACGTCCTCAACATTTGTGCTTAGCATGACAATGCTACCATATGTGCGACAGGACCACTATCATTTGAAGGAATAGAAACATGGGCCATGCGCTAATACTAAAGTCGGGTCTGAGAAAGGAGAATCGGGATTCCTGACAGCTGTGTGGGATATAGTGATCATGCTCATGCAGGCAGACTCCATGCTATGAAATGGAAGGAATCTTTCTTCATCTCCTGACACTATCTTCTCCCTCCGAGACAGATCTGACCAATGCATGTGACTGCAATGCTCCTGCCTGCTCTTATTTCAATGTTCCCCCATGGTAAGAGCCCCATTTCACTGCTCAACAGCTCACAGTATTTACATTTCCTTTCCAAACACATGTAAGGGCTTAGAGCCAAGTTACTTTCCTCCGTACAGGCTTTCTTGATGTTTTCTTACTTTCCAAGAAGAGTGTTCTGTGTTAACCAGCCTTAAAGTCATAATTCCAAACGTACGCCCTATAGTCATGGAGACCTATTAGACCAATTGGCCTAGTCAGTAAATTATAAAAATGCTTGGTTCCTAGGCTCCTTTGAGTCACTGATTTGTACAGCCAAGTGACTGAGGCCAACATGACTAGAGACATCTTGAATCTGGGTGGGACTGAGGTTTCTCATCAACATACCAAAAACATAGGATAGTACCAGGTTGTGTGAAAATGAAAATGAAAAGAAGATAATTCCAAAGCCTATTAAATTTGTTAAGATGATGCAGCCCCGTAAAACCAAATATTTAAATTCTAAGGTACTTAGGGACAATATGATCATTATTAAAGTGGCATCATGTAAACCTCTTTGCATGTGTATCAATTTATATTATTTCCCTCTTTCCATCATTTTGCCTATGAATGAGAATCTCCAGAGTAACCTGATTGGAGGAAATTCAGCACATTTTAGTTTAATTTTCTCCAATTCAAACAACACTTACACAATGAGGGGAGCAGCTAACAATTCAAAGGAACAAACCATTAAATTAAAATTCCTAACTTGATTGTTTGACTCACACTGTGCTAAATTTACATCCTCCATCACACTGTGGGAATTCGCTCTGTGGGAGATTTTTCTAGCTACATTTTTTTTTTTTAAAAAAAGAAACCTTTTCTGTTCCCTTTCCTCTTTCTAAAGGGTGAATTGCCTGTCACTGTACCTTTAATGATAAGAAGAAAGAAATAAAACTGGGCTCCAGGAGAAAACAATGAGGCAATAATTTTGAAATTAAAATACAGCACATGATATATCAATATAATTGTCCTGCTTGTGTGAAGATAACTCTGCTTTGATGGTGTTATTTCCCGAGCATGCAAAAGCCTAATAAAATCTGGAGGGCTGAATTGATGGGAAGTTCGGTATTAGAGATTATGGAAAACACACACTAAAATAGCCAAACAAAATTACCGAAAAACAATTGTAGTGGCAAATTATTTATCTAAATAATGCAGAAAGATTTATAGAGACCTCATAACATTAAAATAAATTAGGTACTTAGTGCACTTAACTTCTCCCGTCAAAGGAAAATATGAGTTTGACACTTGCTGTTTGACCTTGAGTAGGTCAGTTGATATTCTACACTTCAGAGTTCAGTTTTGCTGTTTTGCTTTCCTTTTTGAATGTGTGTGTGTGTGTGTGTGTGTGTGTGTGTGTGTGTGTGTGTGTTGTATGTGTGTGTATTGTGTGTGATGTGTATGTTTTGTATATGTGTGGTGTGTGGTGTGGGTGTTGGGTGTGATGTGTGTGTGAGTTGTGTGAGATGTATGTGTGATGCATGTGATGTGTGTGTATTCTGTGTGATGTGTGTATGTGGCTTGGGGGTGTGTATGATGTGTGTGTATGTGTGTCTATGATGTATGTGGTACATGTGTGATGTGTGTGTGTGTGTGTGTGTGTGTGTGTGTGTGTGAAGTGTATGTCTGGTATGATGTGTGCGTACATGTGTGTGGTGTGGAGTGTGTGGTGTGTGTGATGTGTGTATGTGTGGTGTGTGCTGTGTGTGTGTGGTATGTGTGGGAGTAAAGCTGCATTAGTGTGTGTGCATGCCTGTGGAAGCCAGATCTTCAGGTGTCTTTTTCAAACTCTCTCCACATTAATTTTGGGATAATACTTGAGTTGAGCCAGGAGCTCACTGATTCTGTTAGACTGGATAGCCAGAAATGCCAAGGCAAACTCACATCTCCCTTTCCCAGCACTGGGGTTACAGGCTCACACAGTCTCATGTGGGTGCTAAGAATCTGAACTTGGGCCTTCATTCTTGAAGCACTGATCATATATTTATTAACTAGTCACCTCCTAGCCCTCTAATTTCTTAATTTTTAATTATTTGTCTGTAAGGAAACCTCTTGGGGATGGAGCGATATCAGTGGTTATGAGCATTTACTGTTCTTGCACAGGACCCAGGTTCCACATAAACAGCCACACTGTGACTCACAACCATCTGTAACTCCTGTCCCTGGGGTTTGGATTCCCTCTTCTGGCCTCATTGGGTACTGCACTCATCTGATACATATATCTATGTAGGTAAACACTCATATACACAGATAAAAAAATGAATAAATCTTTTTTAAGGAAACTTCTGAAAATTCCTCTAATTTCTGTGGCAGTGATGACCTTCCTTCCACGGAACATTAGAGCCTGCTCATACACCTCAGGTGATCTTGGGAATCCCATTGCACTCTTGAAGCTTATCTTCTTTCCCACAGACATAAATGGAAGTAATAATAACAGTGGACTGGATCTTGCTCTGCAGAGTTGCTGGGAGACTTGAGATGATGCATAGCCATCGACCACATGAGGAATAGGCAACAGACATCTTCTACTGTTCTCAACATCATCACAAGTGCCATAGACAAACTCCCACTTGTGATCACTATCAACATATAATGAAACTGAACATTCTACCGCCAACATGAATATTACAGATTAGCATTAGGTAGGAGATGTTTGGTACAAGAAATTCTTCTATTTCCTTTTGAATAATAAAGTACACACTCAAGCAAATAAGAACTAATTGTCTTGTGAGAAAGCAATGCACCTTGATTGCATAGTAATAAAAAGGGAATTTGCAAGCTGTTGGTATGTTATAAAGAATAAAAGGAGAGGAAGAAAATAATTTTCTTTCTTTCTCCTGACAGCTCCCTAGGTTTTAAATTCTTTTTCTAGCTAATTAATCTCTTCTCTTATTTGTTAGCCAAAGACTTGGACTGTAAAACTTCAAAATTTCAAATGTCTTTTAGATATTTTGCAACTGTGATTCTTCCCAATAACCCCCGAACACTCCCTGCCTCCCATGCACACACATAGACACACACCCATATATATATATATTATATATATATATATATATATATATAGAGAGAGAGAGAGAGAGAGAGAGAGAGGCATACATACTCATACACATACATACACATATACACACACATACATACATACATACATACTTAGACAGACAGACACACATGCAAATACACAGACACTCATGTACATACATACACATGTACATACACACATATGAATACATACTCTCTCTCTCTCTCTCTCACACACACACACACACACACACACACACACACACACTCTCACTTGGGAGTCATTAAGATAAAGAGCTTCTTGCAGCAGCTGTCAGATGTTGATATATTGCTGCCAGGATTTTCTTTGGCCTCAGCCTGGACAGGCAATTCTCAACCCAGAACTGTGTGTGGAGAAAGCAGATTTAGTCTATGAAATTATCAGCAGAGAGAATTCATTTGATAGTCTGAGATAGTAAATAAAATAACAAATTTTAGCAGAGAGCTCAGTGTGGGAAGATTGTCTGTGTGTGAAGTGGGGAAAGAAATCTAACAAGAGGGAAGTCACAATAGCAGGATGGACAATGGCAATGAGAGATCCTCAGTGGACTCTGAATGTTGTGTGCCTATACCAGAGATACCCATGATATAGTATGGTGATGTCAGCTTCTTCCCTGAGGAACATACCTGGCTCAGTTCTGTATCTGCAATTGCAGATGCTTTATGTCTTTCATTTGTGTGCCATTGGTCCTCTGAAGGCTCAAGTGACCAAGTGGAATGTAGTATTAATGGCAAGAGTATAGAATATATATATCATATAAGAGAGAATCATTTGGTGGTGTATGTCTTTAATCCCAGCACTTGGAAGGCAGAGGCAGGCGGATCTCTGTGAGTTCGAGGCCAGCCTGGTCTCCAGAGCAAGTGCCAGGATAGGCTCCAAAGCTACACAGAGAAAACCTGTCTCGAAAAAGAGAGAGAGAGAGAGAGAGAGAGAGAGAGAGAGACAGAGACAGAGACAGAGACAGAGAGACAGAGAGAGAGAGAATCATTCAATGAGTGGAATCTAGTATTAATGATAAGAATATAGAATATATATAGTATATAAGAGAGAATCATTCAGTGAGTGAAATCTAATATTAATGACAAGAGTATACAATATATATATTGTATGCATGTATATATATGAAATATATATATATATCATATAAGAGAGAAGCATTCAGTGACAGAGATTCATAGCAAAACTTAACTCCATGTTTTATTAAAAAAAAGTCACAGCTAAAGCAAACACTCTCTCCACCCCCAAGAACTTCTGGAGAAACTAATTGAAAGGATCCCTGAGTGACCAGCTGAGTTATACATGAATGCCACGGAACAAGATGCTCCAGTAGGCTGCCAGGCCATGTGAGCAAAGCCCTTGGCCAGAACTCAGCATGCTAAGCACTCAATAAATACAGGCTGTACTATTAGTTGCAATGTGTTTTCAGACTCTAGTTATGGACTTCAGCTCAGTGATGCTCCGAGGACCACAAGGAAACATTTGGCATAAGGGAATGAGTCAATTTAAAAATGTCTGACAAAACTAAGAGGGTAATGAAGTCTATTATGTTTCAGTAAGTTTTAATTTTTAAATATTTATTTATTTACTTACTCATTGCAGCAGTGAGCATTGAGCCCAGGAACTCTGGCATGTTAGGCAAGTGCTGTGCCACCAAATTACATCCCTAGTCAATAAACTTAAACTACGATTGTAATTTCTGGAGGCCAGTCATACCATCTAACTTTTCTGTATCTTGCCCAATGACATACATAATGCTAATAACATAGGAAATTCATTAAAAATCTCTAAATATTGAACTCTCATCCTGAGTCCTTCAGATGTTTGTCTTCTTAACAGATGTCCCCATTTTACTCCATGGCAAAACTTGATGCTGAAGCAGATCATCTGATCTCAACATCTCATAGCCAGCTATGTGAGCACTGAGATTCGAACTCTTGACTATTTTATAACCATGGCTATCTTCCCCTCATTGTTTTCCATTTAGCTGCTTCCCTAACCAAAAGCCTGCACTAGAGAACTCCTGTCATGACTAAGCATCTTTCCTCTTACCAACTCCCATGTTGTGTGAACAAAAGGTTTTTTTTTTTTAATCCATATTCGGCATTTTAATTTAAAACTTAAGCTTTTGGAACCATGCACTGGTAAGAGAAAGGCATATTTTCTTTTATCACAGTGATAGAAAAGCAAATTAAATATGGATTTTCACTAGAGAAAAAATAAGGAAACCAAGCTGATACCACCTTGAAGAGAGAAAAGACAGCTTGGAGAAAAGTGGCAATGACAAGCAGACTTTATTGCAGATCATTTGCCCCCCTGTCTTAAAGTCTCCTAAATTCAAATCTGGAATCTGTCAGGGGTGTTCAATGTGCTCAGCCAGTCCACTGTAATAAAGACAACAAATGGGCTCCAGAACTTTCTATCTGTTACTTAACTCATTGTGAAAAATCTTTGTATTTTGTTTCTGTATTAGATTACTTTCGAGCTGAATTCAAAGTTCAAGACCAACAGTAAGGGATAAATCAGTGGAGAGTGAATGCCTTTCTCCTCAGTCTCCAGTAATAGAAAATTACCAGGGCTAGCTGAGCTGAGATAGACGGAATAGGTGAAGATATGTGTCCATTACAGATGGTGTGGCATGTAGCCAGGGATGCCTTGGGGAGAACTTAAAAACTGACTTTCCTAGAGCAGAGAGAGAAAACAACGAAAATAGAAAGCCTTCAATTTGAATCAAAGGAAAGGAACAAAAATGTGAACTCATTAAAAAAAAAAAAACTGTAAGGACTTATCTACCCTAATAGAAACCAAGGGAATAACTGAATACCTTTGAAAAAATAGTGTTTCTTATCAAACTATCACAGTAAAACTTCTTTGGAAAAATATATTGGTAGACAATGCCCCTATACAGACTGAGACTCTGAGACAGTGTTCAAAGGCAAAATGGAGTAGGGTGGATGAATCTTTTTTTTTTCTTGTTAAATGGAGCTGGTCTCCATTTTGAAGGAGAATAAAATGAATCAGTCTAAGAATTGCTGATTTAGTTCATGGAACAATTTAGAATTTTATTTATGTTAGAACCAAAAGGACACTTAAAAATCTACTTTCACTCACTTATTGAGTAGCTCAGAAGAGCCATGTTAAGAGAGGGGTTAAGCCTGGCCAATACCCCTCTATTTAAAAAGTAAATAAATAAATAAATAAAGTTTAGTATCAAGTAGGACAGTCAACTGATTATCTTCCCAACACATTATAATTAATTTGATTTCTGGTCTAGTTCTTTCTCTGGGCAGAAGCATCTAAATAGAAACAGAAAACAGAACTTGAGTTTAAGTTATCTGTAAAAGAAAATGAAAAATATGAATTTCCTTAAAATGGTTGAAGGCTATTTTATCATCCCATCCAGAAATCTATTGGACATCTGTGAAGTTTGCAATGGAAACTGTGTATTTACTGATCCACTCCTGACTTCACTGGGGAGTGATTTTGAAGTGATATTTGACTACTATCAATCATGTGTGTCCACACGGCAATGTACTAATCTATTTGGGCCAACACGCAAAATGCATATGTATTAGGATTTGTGGTTTTATGTGTCAAAATGCATATTTACCTATTTCCTTGAATGAGATGCTTTCCATCTTTTCCACTTCTGACCTCATTGCTATGATAGAGCTCTTTGACATGTTTGGAGTAATCATTACACATGTTTAATTTTACGAAGACTATTCCCCAGCAAGGAAATATTTTATTCTCTCTCTCATTGCTATAAAGCTTAAATATTCTTTTCATAAGTCTGACTCCTTGTCATCAGATAATCTATTTTAAATGAATTTTCCTCCTCTTGCTTCCAAAATGCAAATTGAGACAGGAACTCAAGAAAGTTTTTTAGACCGTCTTTTGCAAGCAAGATGCAGCTCCATCTTACTGGCCCAGAGAGCCCTGAAGAACCATGGCTCATCCGGCCTACAAGCCTCTGTCTAAATGCTGGCTGGAGAGCTGATAAAGGCATCCTATGGTTGGACCCATCACCTTCCCCTTCCTGGTCTTATTCAACTTTCTTTTTTTCCAACTTTTTTATTTGAATTGGAAACAGGATTGTTTTACATGACAATCCCATTTCCCTTCTCCCACCCGTCCTCCCCTACCCACCTCCCCAACTAAAACCTTATATGTCACATATCTTTCTTCTGTTGTAGTTGCAGTGCAATGGAACAGCCACATCTAGAGGGTGATAACCTGGGCATGATGATTCTGCTAAGAGGCAAAGACAGTGTAGCTCTGATGTG
Source organism: Cricetulus griseus (assembly GCF_003668045.3). Lineage (NCBI taxonomy): Eukaryota > Metazoa > Chordata > Mammalia > Rodentia > Cricetidae > Cricetulus > Cricetulus griseus. The sequence continues at coordinate 268,939,888 of NW_023276806.1, forward strand.
CATTCAATGCCAGTGTGGAATGTTCAATCCTTCTGAGATGTGCCATGCTAGTCTCTTGATATTACCAACCTTCTGTCATCTCTAGTGGCATCACCTTTTGTTCAGGGGTGTCTTAATTAGGGTTTCTATTGCTGTGATGAAAACACCATGACCAAAAAGTAAATTGTGAAGGAAAGGAGGTTTTTTGGCTTATACTTTCAGCATTGCTGTTCATCACTGAAGGAAGTCAGGACAGCAACTCAAACAGGGCAGGATCCCAGAAGCAGGAGCTGATGCAGAAACCATGAGGAGTGCTTCTTACTGGCTTGCTTCCCATGGCTTGCTCATCCACCTTCTTATAGAACCCAGGACCACACCAGCCCAGGGATGGCACCACCTACGATGGTCTGGGCCCTCCCCATTGATGACCAAATGAGAAAATGTCTTACAGCTGGATCTCATAGAGGCATTTCCTCAACCGGGGCTCCTTTCTCTCTGATGACTCTAGGTTGTGTCAAGTTGACACACAAAACCAGCCAGTACAAGGGGAAAAGAGAATTTTCCTTCTTCCTCATGAAGGAAGAGGCCAGAATTCAGGAAATACAAGATTGCACAATTGACCACAGTCACTGAGGACTTACCAGCACCAGATTTTGACACTATTTTTGATTTCTTTAGGTAACAGTCCATTAAGAGCAAAGTGTTTTGCACTCACAGAGTCGCATCTCACTGAGGTTTTTGAATGGTAGGTGGATGAGCCTAGATGGTATCTAGCATATTACTTCAGGTGACTTTAAATGCTGTGCCTTGTCATCTCTGGGCACAGGTACAAAACCCTGGATTGTGCATTTAGACTTGACTTTGAGATCTACATCTGAAGTATTTCCTTATCCATGCTCTACCAAGATACCTGCTCACTGTAGGTGCGGCATCCCATATAGGACACTCAGTCCTCTCTACTCTTAAAACCTCCTGCACGGTATTGATGGGGTATTTGATAGAGTCTTCACTATTTGATTTGGCCAAACTTTCAAAATTTGAGAAAAGAAAAAGACACAGTTACCCATTCATTCATTTATCTAGCCATTGATTCACTTGTCTATCCATGTTTGATCTGTGTCTTGTCTTTTACAACTTCCAATCAGGTGCAAGAAGATGGGAAAATCACATCATCTCCAGGAACTTCACGTAGGTCCCCTATAGAACCCTAAGATAATAGCTGATAATCTTTTGAAGGAGGAAGATCATGTACTCCACAGAGAATATGAGAGCTATTGACCTTCATAGCAAAAGCTACCATCAGCTTAGTCAAATACAACAAAGTTCAGATGTTACTTCGATGGTTTCCTTAACCTTACCCAGGGACACATGCTTAAGACATGCCATTCTAGATCAGACATCCTTCCATGTGATTTCAGTGCTGGTTCTTACTCCTCATATGCGTCAGTGTTGACATAGCACTGGCTCTATCGCCAGTGTTACAGGATTAACACATTCATGATACTTGCTTACAATGCTCTTTTGGTCACAGTCACATTCTATTACTCTCTATCATCCCCCACTCTGACTCCTGCTGACCTCTGTCATCCAGCTAGTCCTCCTCCTACTCACAAGATGCATCTCTTCTCATTTCTTTTTGGAAGCCAAGCAGGCAGTCACAGCTGCTGTGGGTTCATGAATGCAGTGTTCATTCCATAACTGCACTCTCCTCCATCCTTCAGCAGCTCTTTGCACACACACACACACACACACACACACACACACAGAGAGAGAGAGAGAGAGAGAGTGAGAGAGAGTGAGAGAGAGAGAGACATCATTTTCCAAATCTTTACAAGCTAAATTCATCACTCAATTGCAAGACAAAATACACACCCTCAAAAAACTACATAACTGTTCAGTAAACATAGTAACAATTACAGTTATAATGGGAGAATAATGTCGCTATTTTCTTGTATAGCCTGGAAAAGCATGAATTTTGTGTCAAGAAGAATTCTAGAAGCTCTTAAATATTATTTTAAAGCCTCCATTTCCATTTCAATGAAAAATGATATAATTTTTCCCCAGAGAGGGAAGAAAAGCAACAGAAAAAGATACTGATGACATGAGCAGATGACACCCTGGAACGTTTGTCAAATGAACTTCATCATCTTGGCCATGGCACTGCCTCCACCTCTTTGACTAAAGCCTTGTTCTTGACTGTCATCTGTAGCCTAGGTGGACAGGAAGGAGTCTTGGCTGACCTGACAGAACCTTCCTGAAGCCTATCAATAGGCCAGCAATTGGATTCATGGAGTCTTGGACCTGAGCCAGGTCTTCCAGACTTCATAATTCCAGCTCGACTGACTTCACTGACCTCTGGATTCATATGCCTCTAAAATTTGGTGTGAACATGTTGGGACCCGGAAGTAGCCTGCAGGTTCTGCATGAGATATAGCCCTGCTGATAGGAAAGTCTTCCTGCCTAGCAACTCCCAAGAAAGAATAAACTTCCTCTAGTCTATAAGGTGACTTTAATATCCATAAGACAAATCAAATCTGATGTGAAGACAAATATCTTTTTATTTTAATTAGAAACAAGCTTCTTTTACATGTTAACCCCAGTTCCTTTTCCCTCCCCTCATCTCCTGCCCCTGGCCGACACCCTATCATATCCCATTTATGCCCCCCAGGGAGATGAGGCCTTCCATGGGGATCTTCAAGTCTGTCATATTATTTGGAGCAGGGCTTAGGCCCTCCCCATGTGTCTAGGCTGAGAGAGTATCCCTCTATGTCGGAAGGGCTCCCAAATTTATCTGTATACTAAGGATAAATATTGATTCACTACCAGAGGCCCCATAGATGGCCCAGGCCTCTTAACCAACACCCATGTTCAGGGGGTCTGGATCAGTCCTATGCTGGTTTCCCAGCTATCAGTCTGGGTTCCATGAGCTCCCCCTTGTTCAGGTCAGCTGTTTCTGTGGGTTTCTCTAGCATGGTCTTGGCCCCTTTGCTCATCACTCCTCACTCTCTGAAACTGGATTCTGGGAGTTCTGCTCAGTGTTTAGCTATGGGTGTCTGTTTCTGCTTCCATCAGCTACTGGATGAAGGCTCTAGGGTGGCATATAAGGTAGTCATCAATCTCATTATGGAGAAGGGCATTTAAGGTAGCCTCTCCACTATTGTTTAGATTGTTAGCTGGGGTCATCCTTGTAGATCTCTGGACATTCCTCTAGTGCCAGATTTCTCTTCAAACCTATAATTACTCCCTCTATTATGGTATCTCTTATCTTGCTCTCCTCTATTCTTCCCTTGACTCAATCTTTCTGCTCCTTCAAGTCCTCCTCCCTCCTCTTGTTCTTTCCTTTCTCTTTCTCCTAACTCCCTCTCCACATCCCCATGCTCCCAATTAGCTCAGGAGATCTTGTCCCTTTCCCCTTCTCCAGGGGACCATGTATGTCTCTCTTGGGGTCCTCCTTATTTCCTAGCTTCTCTGGCAGTGTGGATTGTAGTCTGGTAATCCTTTGCTCTATGTCTAAAATTCATATGTGAGTGAGTAAATACCATGTTTGTATTTTTATGATTGTGTTACCTCACTCAGGATGGTTTCTTCTAGTCCATCCATTTGCCGGTGAATTTCAAGATTCCATCTGTTTTTCCACTGAGTAGTACTCCATTGTGTAAATTACCACATTTTCTTTATCCATTCTTCAGTTGAGGGGCATCTAGGTTGCTTCTAGGTTCTGGCTATGACAAATAATGCTGCTATGAACATAGTTGAAGAGATGTCCTTGTTGTATGAATGTGCCTCTTTTGGGTATATGCCTAAGAGTGGAATTGCTAGATCTTGTGGTAGATTAATTCCCATTTTCCTGAGGAACTGCCATACTGATTTCCAAAGTGGCTGTATGAGTTTGCACTCCTGCCAACAGTGGAGGAATGTTCCCCTTTCTCCACATCCTTTCCAGCATAAACTTTCATTAGTGTTTTTGATTTTAGCTATTCTGACAGGAACAAGATGGTATCTCAGAGTTGTTTTGATTTGGATTTCCATGATGGCTAAGGAGGTTGAGTACTTTCTTATGTGCCTTTCAGTCATTTTAGATTCCTCTATGGAGAATTGTCTATTTAGTTCTGTACCCCACTTTTTAATTGGATTATTTGGGATTTTGGTAACTAGCTTCTTGAGTTCTTTGTATATTTTGGAAATCAGCCTTCTGTCAGATGTGGGGTGGGTGAATATCTTTTCCCATTCTGTGGGCTGCTGTTTTGTCTTGCTGACTATGTCTTTTGCCTTCTCAGTTTCAGAAGGGCCCATTTACTAATTGTCAATCTTAGTGTCTGTGCTACTGGTGTTATGTTCAGGAAGGGGTCTTCTGTACCAATTCATTCAAGGGTACCTCCTACTTTCTCTTTTAAGAGATTTGGTGTGGCTGGATTTATGTTGAGGTCTTTGATCCATTTGGACTTAAGTTTTGTGCATGGTGATAGATATGGATCTATCTGCAGTCTTCTACATGCCAGCATCCAGTTATGCCAGCACCATTTGTTGAAGATGCTTTTCTCTTTTCCATCGTATAATTCTAGCTTCTAGGTAAAAAATCAGGTATTCATAGGTGTGTGGGCCCATATCAGGGTTTTCAATTTGATTCCATTGGTCTACCTGTCTATTTTTCTGCCAATACCAAGCTGTTTTCAGGACTATAGCTCTATAATAGAGCTTGAAGTTAGGAATGGTGATGCCTCCAGAAGTTCCTTTATTGTACAGGGTTGCTTTGGCTATCCTGGGTCTTTTGTTTTTCCATATAAAGTTGAGTACTATTATTTCAAGGTCTGTGAAGAATTGTGCTGGGATTTTTATCAGGATTTCATTGCATCTGTAGATTGTTTTGGCAAGATTGCCATTTTTACTATGCTGATCCTACCTATCCAAGAGCATGGGAGATCCTTCCATTTTCTGGTATCTTCTTTAATTTCTTTCTTTAAAGACTCAAAGTTCTTGTTATACAGGTCTTTCACTTGTTTGTTAGCATTACCCCAAGGTATTTTATGTTGTTAGTTGCTATTGTAAAGGGTGATTTTTCTCTGATTTCTTTCTCAGCCCATTTATCATCTGTATATAGTAGGGCTACTGATTTTTTTAGTTAATCGTGTATCCTGCTGCTTTGCTGAAGATGTTTATCAGTGTAGGAGTACCCTGGTAGAATTTTTGGGTCACTTTTGTAAACTATCATATTATCTGCATATAGTGAAAGTTTGACTTCTTCCTTTCCAATGTATATCCTCTTCATCTCCTTTTGTTGTCTTATTGCTCCAGTTAGAACTTCAAGTACAATATTGAAGAGATATGGAGAGAGTGGACAGCATTGTCTTGTTCCTGATTTTAGAGGAATCATGTTGAGTTTCTCTCCATTTAGTTTGATGTTGGCTGTTGGTTTGCTGTATATTGTTTTTATTATGTTTAGGTATGTTCCTGTTATCCCTGATCTCTCCAAGATCTTTATCATGAAGGGATGTTGGATTTTGTCAAAGGCTTTTCCAGCATGTTGTGAGGTGATTTTTTCAGTTTGTTTATATGGTAGATTACATCAATGGATTTTCATATGTTGAAACATCCCTGCATCCCTGGGATGAAGCCTACTTGATCATGGTGGATGATGTTTCTTATGTGTTCTTGGATTCCATTTGCCAGTATTTTTTTAGTATTTTTGTATCAATATTCATAAGGGATATTGGTCTGTAGTTCTCTTTCTTAGTTGTGTCTTTGTGTGGCTTGGATACCAAGATAATTGAAGCCTCATAAAAAGAGTTTGTCAATGACCCTTCTGCTTCTACTGTGTGGAATACTTTGAGGAGTGCTGGTATTAGCTGTTCTTTTAATTTCTGGTAGAATTCTTCTCTGGAACCATATGTCCCTAGGCTTTTTTTGGTTGGGAGACTATTGATGACTGCTTCTATTTCATTAGGAGTTATAGTTTATTTAAATTGCTTATCTGTTCTTGATTTAATTTTGGTAAGTGATATCTATCAAGAAAATTGCACATTTCTTTAGATTTTTGAATTTTGTGGAGTACAGATTTTCAAAGTATGACCTGATGATTCTCTGGATTTCCTCAGTGTCCCTTGTTATATCCCCCTTTTCATTTCTGATTTTGTAATTAGCATGCTCTCTCTCGTTCTTTCTCTCTCTCTCTCTCTCTCTCTCTCTCTCTCTGTCTCTCTCTCTCTCTCTCTCTCTCTCTCTCTCTCTGCCTTTTGGTTAATTTGAATAAAGGTTTGTCTATCTTGTTGATTTTTCTCGAAGAACCAACTCTTCTTCATTATGTTGCTTTCTTGTATTGTTTTTCTAGTTTACACTTTATTGATTTCATCCCTCAATTTGATTATTTCCTGCCATCTACTTCTCCAGGGTGAGTTTTCTTCTTTTTGTTCTAGAGCTTTCAGTTGTGCTTTTAATTCTCTAGTGTGACTATTCTTCAGTTTATTCATGTGGGCACTTAGTGCTATGAACGTTCCTCTTAGTACTGCTTTGAACATGACCCGTAAGTTTGGGTATGTTGTGTCTTCATTCTCACTGAATTCTAGGAAGTCTTTAATTTATTTATTTCGTCTTGACCCAGGAATGGTTCAATTGCGCATTGTTCAATTTCCATGAGTTTGTGGGGTTTCTGCACTTTGTGTTGTTGCTGGATTCTAACTTTAAACCATGGTGGTCTGATAAGATACAGAGGTTATTCCAATTTTCTTGTACCTATTGAGGTTTGCTATATTGTCGAGTATGTGGTCCATTTTAGAGAAGGTTCCATGTGGTGCTGAGAAGAAGGTATATTCTTTTGTGTTGGGTGGAATGTTCTATAGATGTCAGTTAAAACCAATTGGGTCATAACTTCTTTTAGTTCCTTTGTTTCTTTGTTAAGTTTCTGTCTGGTGGTCCTATCTAGTAGTGTGAGTGAGGTGTTGAAGTCTCCCACGATAAGTGTGTGAGGTTTTATGTGTAATTTGAGTTTTAGTAATATTTCTTTTACGAATGTGGATGCCTTTGTGTTTGGGCCATAGGTGTTCAGAATTGAGACTTCATCTTGATGGATTTCTCCTGTGATTAATTATGAAATAACCTCCTTCATCTCTTTTTATTGATTTTAGTTTAAAGTCTAATTTGTTAAATATTAGGATTGCTACACCCACTTGGGTCCATTTGATTGGAAAATCTTTCCCAAGTCTTAACTCTGAGGTACAGTCTATCTTTGAAGTTGAGGTGTGTTTCTTGTATGCAGCAGAAGGATGGATTCTGTCTTCATATACATTCTGTTAGCCTGTGTCTTTTTATAAGCAAGTTAAGAACATTAATATTTAGGGATATTATGTCCATTAATTGTTCATTCTTGTTTGTTTTGGATTTGTTTTTGGTGGTGGATTCCACCCCTTTTTTCTTTTTGGCTGTTGGTTCAGTGGGATTATCTATTGCCTATGTTTTTTGGGTGTAGTTAATCTCCTTGGGTTGGAATTTTCCTTCCAGAACTTTCTGTAGTGCTGTATTAGTGGATGTGTATTTTTTTAAAATCTGGTTTTGTCATGGAATATCTTGTTTTCTCCATCTATAGTAATTGAAAGCTTTGCTGAGTATAGTAGTCTGGGCTGGCATCTATGGTCTCTTAGTGTTTGTAGAATATCTATCCAGGACCTTCTGACTTTCAGAGTTTCCATGGAGAAGTCAGGTGTAATTCCAATAGGTTTGCCTTTATATGTTACTTGGCCTTTTCCCTTTGATGCTCTTAATATTCTTTCTTTATTCTGTATGTTTGGGTTGTTGATTATTATGTGGCAAGGGGACTTTTTGTGGTCCACTTTATTTGGTATTCTGTAAGCTTCTTGTACTTTCATTGATATGTCTTTCTTTAGGTTGGGAAAGTTTTCTTCTGTGATTTTTTGAATATGTTTTCTGCACCTTTATGGTGGGTTTCTTCACCTTCTTCTATACCTATTATCCTTAGGTTTGGTCTTTTCACGATGTTCCATATTTCCTGGATATTTTGTGTTAAGGATTTGTTAGACTTCAGATTTTCTTTGGTAGATGAATCTATCTCTCCTAGTGTATCTTCAACGCCTAAGATTCTCTCTTCCATCTCTTGTATTCTGTTGGTTATGCTTGCATCTGTAGTTCCTGATCATTTTCCCAGCTTATCTATTTCCTGCATTCCCTCAGTTATTGTCTCTATTTCAGTTTTCAGGTCGTGAACTGTTTGAATTTTTCCTTCATCTGTTGGATTGTTTTCTCTTGGCTTTCTTTAAGAGATTTGTTGATTTCTTGTATTTTTTGGTTTGTTTTTCCTTCCATTTCTTTGAGAGATTTTCTCATATCCTCTTTGAGGGCCTCTATCATTTTCATGAAGTTGTTTTTTAAGGTCATTCTCTTCTGCTCCATCTGTGTTGGGATGTTCAGGTCTTGCTGGTGTAAAGTTCCTAGACTCTGGTGATGTCATACTGATTCTTCTGTTTGAATGTGTTTTTATATTTTCTTCTTCTCATCCCTTCTTCCAGTGGGTGCAGGAGGAGTCTCTTCCTCTCCTGGTGGGTAAGCATCCAAGGTTCCCTTCCAGTGGGTGCAAGGAGGTCCGATACTCTGATGGCTCTCCTCTTCCCATGCTTAGAGGAGGGACTAGTACCAGGACATTGGCAAATCCTGGATGGGCTGTTCCACCAGGATGGGTTCCCTGTGTGCAGGCCCCAAGCCTCGGGAGGCTCTGAGCAGGGCACCTGAAGGTGGGCCTGAAACAGGCCCATGCTTACCTCTGACAAATATCTTTCTTAATGAAACGCCATCAGTGAGACCTATTTTATGACATCCAGGCATTACTAATTATTTATTTTTTAGATATCATAAAGTGATATGAATTTTGGAATATTGTTACAATTTATAAATATACAATGAAGTATTTGTAGGTAAAATAATACAGTATCTGGGCTTTGCTTCATAACCTGGAGATTAAGAGGGTGATGATGAATGCATTAAGCCAGACAGGAGAGAATACCAGGACAGTGTATTGTGGGAACCAAGAGATGTTGATTGAAGGTTTATCATGCTGTTCTCTCATTTCTGTGTCTGGAATTTTTATTTTCAGAAGTAGTCTTGCTAGACAGAAGTCAGGAAAATGGGAGCAATGTAGGTGTCTATCCACTGGTGAATGGGTAATTTGTGGTATGCCCATGCAATGAAGAGTTACTTGGTGATGAAAAGAAATGGGATAGTAACATATGCAGCAGTTCAGAGATCTTGAAACCATTATGCTGGGTGAGTGGAGTCAGAATGGAGCACTTAGCAGATGTGGAAAATGGAAAATGTCCAAAATAGGTAAACCACTACAAACAGAATGTAGGTTATTTGTTCTTGGAAGGCGGGGAGAACATGGGAACTAGATGTGATGATTAAAGAATGACGCTATTCTAAACTGATTGGATGATGGCTGCAGTGGTTCTGATACTCATAGCCATTAGAGTGTGCACTTAAAAAGGAAGCATACAGGACAAGCACAAATACAAACAGCAACTGAGTGTTGGGCATCATCACCAACATACTTACTAGTTTTACTCAAGAGGATAGTGATGTTGTATATATGTAAAGAAATTTGGTGTTTTTATAAAGTATGCCAAGGTATATAAAGAAAAATCATAGGGTCTCATTTTGCTTTTAAGTCACCTTTTTGAAAATAGATAAAGCAAAGTAACAAGATCTAAAGTCCTATTACAAAAGTGTTTTGGCTGTGTATTTCTTTCTATTGGTGCTTTAATTTTTGAAAAACTAAGATTAAAAAACAAAAATAAACAAGTAGGAAAAGAGACATTTGGTATTAAAATGGTTTTTCTCACATGAGCATCGCTGCCTCCCACAGAATACAAGTGAAATGTTAATACTGCATGGTACTGTGTCAAACATCCAACTTCAAAATGACTGCAAGACTTCTCAGCATCTTTACCAACTGAGGACATAAACTCCATCTCTAAGATTGAAGATACATTATGTTCTAATATTGGTATTCATGCATGCTGTTTATTAGATAATATAAACAACAGGGAGGAGAGATCATTCTGTAAAATACAGCATCACTTTTGGATACTGTAGTCTGTCTTCTACAAGCAGCCTCGCCTTGTGCCAGAAGTAAATCTTTCAATTAGAGGCAAGAAAATAATGGTAATCTGGTTTCTATTTTTATCAAATTTCTCAAACTCCCATTTGCTTAAAAAATGGACTCAAATGGCCCAGAACAAGACAGAAGCCAGATTCATGGAATAAAGTCTGAGTCACATTAAACACTAAAGACCTGGACATGTCATTCTGCGAGCACTTTGATTTCAGCTTTCCAGATACTTTTATGACCCCCACCACTTACCACTCAGCCTTTAGTTGGAGGAATCATATGGGTTGGGGAGGCACAGTTCTGATGTAGAAACTAACTTGGAAAGCATGGGATGTGCCTTAAAGACATTGAGTCTTGGATCTACTAAACTTTTCTTCAGGGTGATTCATGAATGGATATAAACAATTCAAGATGAACATTAAGAGGCAGTGTCTTCTAAACTAGTTCATTCTAGGAATTATTGAGGCACTGGGGACACCACTGTGTCACAGAGTGAACATACTAACTTCTGAAAACTTTCTGCTTACTCATTTCATATGCATGAATGTTTCATCGGCCTATATGTGTATGCACCAAGTGGGAGCAGTGCTCAGAGAAATCAAAAGGATATGAATTACACATGATTGTGAATCATCATGTAAGTGCCAGGAATGGACACCACTCTGGATGAATAGCCAGTGCTCTTAGTGACTGAGTCAACTTTCCAGTGTCTTCTTGGTGGGAAATTAGTGAGAACTAGTAAGATTACCAATATAACATGTATAAATTACTTAATATGACTCTTTGTGACATGTCTAAATGATAGCTATTTATCATTGGCATTACATTTTTTGCAGACTAAAATATTATTTTTTCTCAAAAAAGGGGGTGCCCTACTAAACACAGTTAGGATACTAGTTTAAACAGAATTGATGTCCAATCATTGGCATCAAGAATAATATTCATTATAGAGTGGTAGCCCAAAAGATGTTGGCTGTGTTTATTGTTGGAGAGGAGATGAAGGATAAATGAGGCAGTTGGAGTTTCTTAACGCTACAGAAGTCTCCTGGGAGTTTCTGAGCTGCCCCTGCCACTGAAACAGAACATGAACATGTTTCTACAAACAGAGCTCACCATGCCCCCCAAAAGAGCATCGTGACCACTTCGTGTTATCCTGGCATCGGGATTTCTTTAAGTCTGATTATTCTCCCAAGCCACATTCCAATAAGCCCAAAGTGTCCTGTGGGGAAAAATAATTACTCAATTGCTAGTGGTTGGCAGATTTCCCAATTTTTGAGAAAAAAACTTTAAGCCTGCCTTGGCATTCCTCACTTCAATATGAGTTAAGTCAGAAGTGGGCTGTGATTAAAATGAAGGCATTTTTATGCACTGGCATTTCCAGTCCACATTTTCTAAATTACATTCTTTCTTTCAGTTTTCTTTAATAAAAGGTTTACTTCTTGGATTTTCCTCTCCATGTGAATAAGAATTTAAACTTCTTCTCTTCTGAGAAAAACATTGAAGTTCTCTGCATGCCCTTCACTCCTAAGTGGCATGTGATCTGCCCATGATGTCATTGCTGCCTGTTTTCAGACTGTTTAGAAACATCCTAAGTGGAGAAGGCAGATAGCCTCAGAGTGGACATTTTTAGTGTTCAAAACTATAAAGACTGAACAAGCAAATATTACTTTCAAAATCAGAGGCATAAAAGAAAAGATTTGCTTTGAACCTACACACTCAAAGATGACTTAGAAGAAAGTGATTTAAATTGTACTCCTTGGGGTTGTCTAGATATATTTCAGAGATGATTTTTAGTATAGATCAGTTTGATATTTATGCATTACTTATTTTGTGTGTATGGGTTTGTGTGGGGTGCATTTGTATGTATACATGGATGGATGTGTGTGTGTGTGTGTGTGTGTGTGTGTGTGTGTGTGTGTGTAGGCCAGAGATCAGTGCCAAGTATCTTCTTAAATCTCTCCCTCTTTACCTTACAGTTTTTATTTTTGTATTTTTAAAATGTTTATTTTTGTTTTATTTTATGGGTATGTGCTTTTGCCTGGATTTTATAAGTATGTGCACCACCTGAGTACCAAGGTATCAGATCTCCTGGAGCTGGAATTACAGATTCAGGAATCACATGTGGATACTGAAGACCAAATCTGGGTCCTCTGTGAGAGCATTATTGTGCTCTTAACCACAGAGCCATGATTCTACCCACTCCTTATTTTTGTGTCTTTTTTTTTTTTTGTCTTTTTGAGGCATATCTGGAACTGAATGCAAGATTCACCTACTCAGATAGACTGACTGGTCAACAAGCCATAGTGGCCATAGTGGTCTTCCTGTCTCTGCCTTTCTAGGACACCACCGTGCACATTACCAAAACAGTGATTCTCAACCTGTGGATCATGAACCCTTTGGGGGTGGCATATCTGATAACCTGCATATCAGATATTTACGTCACAATTCATGACAGTAACAAAACCACAGTTATGAAGCAGAAATGAAATAATTTTATGGTGGGGGGGTCACCACAACATGAGTAACTGTATTAAATGGTTGTGGTATTAGAAAGACTGAGATCCATTGCTCTAAGCTATCTCATTGGCCCAGAATTACTATTTATTATTACTGTTGTTGTCATTGCTGTTTGAGTGTAAAGTATCTAAGGCCAGCCACATATTAACCAAATACAGAGGAAGCACAATGGTGAGGGGGTCCATTCTCGAATTGATTTGTTTTCTAGCCTTAGTTCCAGTGTTTCTCACATACAGCAGCCACCACAGTCCCTTTGCCCTTTACTCTATGTTCCAAAGAAGAGATATTAGGGGAACATCACAACCATTGCAAACCAGAATGCCTGTGAAGGAAGTGGCAGGCAGTAAAACATTCCCAAATGCCCAAACTTTCTAAAATGGATTCAGATTATGATGAAAACTGCATCTGGATGTGATTGCAGAGAGAGAGAGAGAGAGAGAGAGAGAGAGAGAGAGAGAGATGCTAACAACAGGGAATCCAAGTCATGGCAGATGTTAAAGCTGCTGGGGTCATAAACTTGGGGAAAGAAACAATTTTAAAAATAAAAGGCAGAAAGGATGCATCTATGAAGAAGGGCTGCTGTAAGGCAAGGTTATGTTTACTGAGGGGGAATGAAAAGATACTAAAGTCAAGGTACAGATAAAGCCAGGAATGTGAACTATTCTACGGATGCAACTCTGCTGCCCTAATGGGCTTAAAACATTTCGTTGTGAGACTTCAATACAAACACATTTCCATGGAAGACCAGTCATAGGCACTACGTAGTCCACGGTCCTTTTTCATAAGCTCAGTTTGATTTACATCTGCCTTGATCTGGTCTGCTGTACATTTTTATCTTTTGATTCCAGTAAAGATATTTTGTAGAGGTTATGGCTACTAGGTGTTACCAAGTTGGGTATGTCTCACTTGTAGAATTTTAATATCTGTTCAATATTCCTTTTCTCTAACTTGATAATATTGAAAACAGCCCCAGGGTTAATTTTATCTTTGGGGGTGTATACCCAGCCAAAACCTCAAAGCTATGTGAAAACACAGGAAATAGTAAAGCTTGTAAAAAATAGTCACCATTCCCACCATTAACCAAAAGTCACATGACCCCATGTAGTAAGTAGGTTTACTTCCATACTAAAATGAAATAAGCTGAAACTCAAACACCAGTAAGTCAACCAAAGTCATGTGTTTGACCCAGATGAGCTCAAAATGAGGGCTCTTTGGCATCTGTGATTTCTCCACTATACCCTGATGCAATCAGTACAGTTAGGTATTGAATTTTTTTTTTGGTTTTTCGAGATAGGGTTTCCCTGTGTAGCTTTGGAGCCTACCCTGGCACCCTCTCTGGAGACCAGGCTGGCCTCAAACTCACAGAGATCCGCCTGCCTCTGCCTCCCGAGTGCTGGGATAAAAGTTGTGTGCCACCAATGCCCAGCGGTATTAAAATTTTATATGCAGAAACTACCCATGGACACATGTCCATTGGGACATATCTCAGAGTGGAAAATCTATTCCTTGAGCCTCATAAAAGCTCAGGACCCCCAAAGGATGACAATCCTCAACCAAAAGAAAATAATCCAGTAGTAGATCCTTGCTGAACATTTTGCTTGAGAAAACAAAGAACTAGGCATTCTTATCTAACCCTTTTGGTAATTCACCTCTGCAAGCTTCTCAGGTGTACAAAAGTCCAGATTTTACTTGGCTCTTTTGTAGTCCACATCTAAGCACAGTTAGACCCTCCTGCTTGTGCAGGACAAAAGAGAGATTTAGAAAGAGCAGATATGCCATGGGAGGAAACAGTACTACCAAAGAATGAAATTTCCTCGGCTCAGGTTTCCAGTCTGGAATTCTTCCTCTCTGAGCTGGGTAGCTCCATAAGGCATGGATGCAGTGTGCTCAGGCCTTGCCCTATCTCTCTTGAACAGGCTCTCAAGTTCTCTTTACTTCCAGTATTCAGAAAATGCAAAAATCCTTGACATGTTCCAAAAAAATACTACAACATCCAGAGAAACAATTCTGACTTTTTCCTCTGCCCAACACAGATGGAAGAATTTGAATTTGCATTGTAATAATCACTACTTCTTTAGTTGCTATTTTGCATTTTGTTCTTAGTTTTAAAAAAAAAAACTCAATCCTAATACTTCTGATTAGAAGCAGAATGACTCTAAAATAACAAGAGATCCCTCCCTCAGTCCCTCAGAATACCATTTCCCTTCCCACACTAACAAAGGGTCCAACTATTCCAGGACAGTTTACTGTCAAAATTAAATAGCAATATTAAGAGATTCCTCACATTAATTTTTTTAGCCCTGCATTTTCTGATCCTTTCTAAAGTATATGTTATATTTCTATATATCTGTTTTTAATTAAAATAGTTAATAATCTATGGTTATAATGATAAATCACTAGGAATTGGTTTACTACTGTGTCCTCTTGGCAGAATAACAGTAACATGCATCCTCCTAGGGCATATAGTCTGCCTAACCATAAGTTCTTAGCCATGGTTAGGGCAAGCCTTAAATCTAATAGACAGTGGTTGGTTAATCCCACAATGCTAGTACCACTCCTGCACCAATTAGCCTGTCTGGCCAAACCAATCATTGTCGTATCTCACAGGTTCACAACTGGGTAATATGGATGATTGCTTTTCTCCTCCTGTAGCCTGAATCCCTCAGTCCTCATCAGAGACGCTTCTATTTTCAGTAGATAGTGATTATCATGCTAAAGGTGAAGGGAATCAGAGACTAAAGAATCCCCAGCCCTAAATGTGACAACTATAGCCGTATCTCTTTCTAAGACTCAAAGGTCATTGCAGAAGAGGGGGTGGTATTAGTGGAAGAACCAGAGGTGGTAGATAACTACAGGGAAACAGGGTCTTCTAGCCACGAGAAGTCAACTCCACGTGTGAACTCACAGTGGTTGTGACAGAGCACAAAGGTGCAAGCCAGATCAAATCTCATCATAGAGAGGGAAGATGGTCTCCTCCCTAGCTGAGGTGCTACTGGCAACTAATAGCTTCTGGGAAAGGAGGAGTCTGTTATTTTTAAGAGTATAGCCCTTGATCAATTAACCATGCTCCGGTAGAAGACCTCAC
The DNA here is from genome assembly GCF_003668045.3 of Cricetulus griseus. NCBI lineage: Eukaryota > Metazoa > Chordata > Mammalia > Rodentia > Cricetidae > Cricetulus > Cricetulus griseus. The sequence continues at coordinate 268,955,577 of NW_023276806.1, forward strand.
ATAGATAACACAAATTGGACTGGATAGGCATAAATTAATTAATTAATAAGATACAAATAGGGTGGGTAAGGAAGAGAGTGTGGGTCTGGGCTCTGGGGGCAAATGTACTCTCTTCAATAAGGGAAGGTATCACTATTCCTTGCAATTCTACTAGAAAATATCCAGAATCACTGAGCAGCAGTCTGCTGGAGCAGAACAAATAGTATAAGCATGGCATACAGGCAGAACCTCATCTCTGATTGGCTCACTCCTGGCTGGGTAAGAAAGAGGCAGAGACATTATTCCACAGCACCAGCACAAGGCCAGAGTGAATGAGGAAGTCAAAGCAAAGGGATCCCTCTAAGTGCTTCTAATTGGAGTTCCTCTACAACCTTCCTCATCCCTCCCAAGGCCCAGAGTGGCAGATGTGAGCTTGCAGCAGATGTTCAGGTCTGTGGTCATACACACACTATGACACAGTCTGGAAGCTTTTCTATTTGTTCTCCAGCCAATTTGAGTGATTAAATCTCTATGAGCCTGCTGCAAAGGCTCTGGAAACCTGTGGTCAAAGATAATGCCTCTTGTCCTATTATGGTGAGCATTACAATCAGCAAACTCCTCCCAGAGTTGTCATTCCAGATTCCTACATTAGGACAACAGAAAGACTGTTGCTTCAGCAGCAAGCCTATGTCAGGGGTACCCTCAGCTCAGAATGATAGAAACATGATTTACAGTATCTTTTTGTGCAGCATCTCTCACACTTTTTAGGTGGGAAGCTATGTATCTCTTAGGCACATGGCTTTCTACAGATTCTTAACTTTGCCTTTAACTAGTGAACATTCAATGGGGGAAATGGGTAAACTAATTAAAATCTTAAAGAAATCCTAATCATTATTTCTTAAGTATAAGATTCCCCTTTCAGCTCCCTTTAGGTGATACCCCCAAATCTCTTTTGTACTTTAATCCCAGCACTTGGGAGCAAAAGCAGGTGGATCTCTGTGAGTTCAAGGCTAGCCTGATCTACAAGGGAGTTCCACTTGGAAAAACCAAGGGAGGAGGAGAAGGAGGAGGAAAAGGAGGAGGAGGAGTGAAGAAGAAGGAGAAGAAGAAGAAGAAGAAGAAGAAGAAGAAGAAGAAGAAGAAGAAGAAGAAGAAGAAGAAGAAGAAGAAGAAGAAGCACAGAGAAGGAAGGAAGAGAGAGAACATGATCCAGGCTGGAAGAGGAAAACAAGAAAGTAAAGAAATCTCTTTCATGAGCCTTTTTCTTAAGGACAATTAAAAATAAATAAGTGATCTTTCCCACTTCTCAAGTAAAAGACTTCTAGTTATACGTGAGAGCAGAGGGAGGCCATGGTTTCTAATCAATCATCAAACAACTGTTTATCATATATTTATTATATACAAGAGTCTGTTACTAATTCTATTTCCTGTACTTGGACTTCTTCAGATCCATCTAAACTATAGCTGTTTTGTCAGTTTATGGCCACATTCTCATTTAGCAGCTCCCATGTTCCCAATTCATTTTAGGCTAGTGTAGCAGTGCTTTTAACATTTGCCATTAGTTATAGAGATTTTCACCAGGTACTTATTCACTGCATAGTGATACATATTTATTAACCTGAAAACCGTGGCTCCTTAGAAAGCCATTTACCAGCAAACTGACATAGTGTTTTAAGTCAAGACCTTCTTGCCTAACCTCCAAGAACATGTAAGCAACCTCCTCAGAAGGCTTTCCCTGGCGACATGAGCACCTGCACATCTTGGCATATGTTTCTTGGCAGTAACCAATAGCTCTCTCACTGTGCTTAGGTGCTGTGGAATAATCCTCCTGTACACTGTGAAGATGTGTCTTTGGTTTAATAAAAGTTTGCCTGGCCAATGGCTAGGCAGGAAGAGGTTAGGTGGGAAAGCCAAACTGAGAGGAGAATGGGAAGAAGAAAGGTGGAGTGAAGGGAGTCACCAGGAGATGCTGAGGAAGCACGAGATGCACATGCCATACTGAGACAAGGTACTTAGTCAGCTGGTAGAAGATAGACAAAAATGTGGGTTAACTTAAGATGTAAGAGCTAATTCGTAACAGGCCTACGATATCAGCTGAACATTTATAATTAATAATAAGTCTCTGTGTGGTTATTTGGGAGCAGCTGGTGGGACAGAGCTGACCAGTGATCCTAAATTAAAAGCTGTGCCTACACTTAGGCCCACTCAAAAATGGGGAAGCCTAGCCAAGTACCAAGGACTAGAGAAGTCATAGATATTGTAGGTCAGCCTATGATGGCCATTTTACTAAGCTAACTACATTCTAATATGTATCTTTCTGTCCACAGATGCATGAAGACCAAGCTTCTTTCCAGCCAGGTCATACAGTCCTATAGTCCCAAATAAACAAACAGAAGCTATTATTAATTATAAATGGTTTGGCCAAGGGCTCATGCGTCTTACTGGTTAGCTCTTTATTAATTATTAACCCATAACTACTAATCTATGTATTTCCAAATGACCTTATCTTACCAGAAAATGTCAGGGCATCCTACCTTCCCAGTAGTCACATGGTGTCTCTCTGGTGGCTCCTCTCTGCCTTCCTCTTCCCAGCATTCTCCTAGTCTGGTCACCCAGCCTGTACTTCCTGCCTAGCTACTGGTCAATCAGCATTTATTCTTCAGCCAATAAGAGAAAGATATATTCACAGCATACAGAAGGACATCCTCTAGCAGATGAATGTAGTTTTCACCATTCAGCAAAAGTTATATATTTCTTACTAGGAAGACTGAATCGTGAAATTCACTTCTATTCTCCATAAGACTGAGGACACAAAATGGACTAGAAATCCAATAGATATATACTCTGAAGGGATTCCCTTTTTCTAGGTGTTATTCTTTCTGAGAAGCTGAGATCATTTGATTTCTTTTTGAGCAGGGTTTTGAAAGTCACCTTCATTCAGCTTTACTGCTGGTATTATCAGGGATTTTTCCAATAAGAAAAAACCCATTGAAAAAGAAAGGATAAATCCGTTTGGGTGTGACTATGTATATATTGAATAAAATCACATGTTATACAGTACATTAAAATACATACATTCACACACACACACACACTGTTCAGGAAAATGACTATAATTTTGTGGGGGACTTAGAAAGGAAGCCATTCTGAAATAGCAGATGATGGAACTGCAGAGTAGTGGATAAGAAAGGGCCAGTGAGAAGAAAGAAAATACACACAGGTCTCCATCACTCTCCCAATATTCTGACATAAGAGGCTCTCCCTTGCATCATATTTATATGAGCCAATACAGCAGCATATAGACAGATCAATATGAGTTGTCATTATTATTGGAATATTGGAATTTGGATGATTCTCATGCCCCTGGGAAACAAGTGGAGATATTCACAAAAGTGAGCAAGGCAGCAAAGAGATCAGCAAACAATCTTAAAACAAAAAAATGCAAAGGAAATAATGTTAAATTCTGACAGGTTATTTAGGACAATAAACTGGACAATGAGAGACAGGTGTTTTCTTCAAATAGCACAGCCCAGAAGGTTTCAGGGACATTAATAATGGCATTGATGCTTCTTCTGAGACACCATCTTCCACCGTGACCTGTTGAGTTTCTTGTGCAAAGAAAATGTGTGTTTCGTCTTTCTTCAGCAGTGTCATCCAGATTTCTTGTGGGATCCCTTTCTCATTCTGGTTGTGAAAGAAGGAGGCTCGATTCCCTTCCACTTCCTGGTTCTCTGAACTAATGATGGTCAAGCATTAGAAGTTCCTGCTCTCAGACATACCTGGGTTGGAAATTTCACTTCCTAGCTGTGAATTTCACTTCCATCCAAAAATGTAGATGTAATATCGTCTACATTGTGGAGGTGTGAGAAAAATTAAATAAGTCAAAACCTGATTACCTGCCAATGCAGGTGCCCTGGAGAGGGGGTTTAAAATAGTGATAATTGTAAGTGTCCCAGTTGATGACTGAGCAATCGATGGTGGGCATTTGTGTTGTCATTCTTAACCAAATTTGTAACTTCACTGATCCAAGCTCCTCCCAAAAGATAAAAGGGTAATAAAAATCGTGATGGTGGTTCTCAAGCTTTGAGTTCGGAACCTCTTGCATAGACAACATGAGAAGCTATGTGGACCTTTCCTGGATGAGGACATAAGTCCCCCTAGAGTCATCAAGCGGCCTTCAAGCATTGGGACAGCCCACAATGACATCCACACATGATCTCAGGAGAGAAAGCAGGCTCCCATCCCTTTCCTGGTAAGACAGCTCAGGTCCATCAGCATTGGTTAAGAGTATGACCCTTGTTTTCTATCCAAAAACAGAAAGATTGAATTAAAAAAAATAACAAACACACACAGAGGATAACTACTGTCAACAACAGCAACAAATAAAAAACAAGCAAAGCACAGGGAAGTACTGAAATACAAAGCTATTACCCACTCTTCCACATCTCATCACAGTGTGCCCAAGCCTTTCACAGTTCCAGAATATTCTACTATAACTAGAACAAAACTATTCTGATGGGAACCATTGAGATATTATTCAAGGATTCTCTCCATGAGCACTCTTCTCACCTGGTCTCAGCTTGTCATGTATAAATGCAAACAGGATTAGAGGATACACATCTGATATCCAAGTGGTCTATATCTCACTTTTTGGACAGCCCCCACCAGCATGAGTCAGTATTTATCCCTTTGAAGTTAACAAAGCTTTCAGTTGTCTGTCTCCTCACTCAATCTTACAAGTTCTGTCACTTACAGCAGCTGCCATGGTCCCCACTCCCAGATGGAGAAAAACAAAATTGAAGAGAGTTTAGAGAATTTCTGAAAGCCACTATTAATATTAGTTGTCTGCTAGTCACTCATTAACAGGCCATCTGAAGGAGCTTGGACTGCAAAGGTCCCTTCATTTTGATAAAATAAGATGCAAATATTTTCAACCAGTGTTCAGTTGGAGTAAACATGTCCCAAGCAGAACCAAGAAAAAAAGAAAAACAGCCAGCACAGGAGTGTAACCCTTAAGCGTGATGGTTTTATTGGGTTTGGACACATGCCAATAAACATAAAGATGAAAAGGACGTTCAGCTCTAGGTGAAGTCCTCACCCAGGGGACTTATGTTCTCTAAGTACAAAATCTTTCTTTCTAGAAAGTTCCATCTCTTGAGCCCAGCTCATTCAGAAATCCATACATCTGATCACAGGGCTAACTAGGTGAGTGGTATGAACATCTCAAGGCAAATCTATCACCCCATCACCCCATTCCCATCACCGCTTTGTTAGTCTCCTCTAAATCCATGTCCCTCTGCCTCTGGGTGGTAAGCAGGGACAGAAATTTTAAAAATAAACCAGTACAGAATATTAATATCACATCTTTGTTCATGAAGGTCTTACGTGGAAAAAAATAAATGCATAGTTTTGGGGGGTATTTTTCTACATTACCATTGGTGTAGACATTTTAAAAATACTATAGAACAGTCTGTTGTCTATTTTATAAATAAAGTTTTATTGGGATAAGGCTCATCTATTGGTGCACTGGTTTTCACAGTATCATGATATATACAGTCTATAGTCCACAAAACCTCAAGTATTTACTGTCTGGTTTTATATGGGAAAAGGTTTGCTGACTGACTCATGCCATATAAAATGCTCCAAAACCTCAAGGCAGAATGGCATCCTGGTTAGAAATGTGGGTTCTGCAGGCGCATTCAGTGTGTAAAAATTCCAGTTCTGCTACCCAATAATGAAACATTTAAGCCAAATCTTCAGTTCCTCTTAGTGGTGTCCTCCTCTAAAACAAGAAGACAAGCAGTATCTAACTCAGAGAAGTGTTGTAAGGAGTAATTATGATTCTACCTCTAACCGTCCAGAGTATTTCTCAGCATAAACATTGTTTCCATTTTCACACTGGCAATGGCTGCATGAACCAAACTCCAGCAGATGAACTTCAAATGGCACTAAACATGCTGCAAGTTTCTGAGATTTGTCGCTGACCTGTTCAAGGGGATTCTCGTCTCATTCCCAGTGACAAGCGAGAGGCTGGCATACATGACAGCTTAAAAACAGCCGTTTTCCACCCTTCCCTTGCTCGATTCCCAAACCGAGGCTCTTGATTCCAGTAGCTTCTGTCAACATGTGTCGAACATAGTCTACACAGATATTCAGGCTTCAAATTGTTTGATCCCCAAGCTTGTCAGTCTCCTCATTCTTTCCTCATCTTAGCTTCCTTATTTTTTTTAAAGTCACAGCATCCATTCCTTCTTACTGTTTTTGCAGTACCCAGAAATCCTAGAGGCTAGGCAGAGTGCTAGAGAAAAAGAAAAGCCTCTCATAGCCCCTAAGCTAATGAAACCCGAATGTCAATGCACTAGTTCCCAGCTAGCCAATTTAAGATGCAGGTTCAGGGGCTGGAGAGACAGATCAGCAGTTAAGGGTATTGGCTGTTTTTCCAGAGGACCTAAGTTCAATTCCTAGCACCCACATTGTGGCTCACAAAGGTCTGAGACTCCAGTCCTCAAAGCCTGATGCTGTCTTCTGGCCTCATGGGCATGGCACACATGTGATGTATAAATAGGCATGCAGACAAAACAGATACACACACAAAATAAAATTATAGTCTTATAAAGTTCAGGTTCAACTTCCACAGAACCTGATTCACAGGGTTGGGATGCACATAGCGAAACTACATTAGTGGGGAGCAACAGGATTCTCTCATAGGCCAAGAGTGGCTTGTGATTTGAAAAACGCTTGCTTTTGCTTCCCGGCCCCCTTCCTCTTTCCTATGCCAGTCAAAAAAGTGGTTCTCTCAGCTCAGTACCTGCTTCCATATATCCTTTCTCGATGAAAAACTGGTTTCTATGTACCAGGAGCTGGATAGATTGGGAATAGGGTTAATATTTTTATGGACTTACATTTGCCCCAAATGTATAGAATAAATGGACTTGGTGAAAAGAAAGCAGAATTTTATGTCTGCATGTAGGGACAATATAGATTTTTCTAGGATGTGTAATGATGCGTCCCATATACCAGAGAATAAAATTAAGTTCTCATGAGTTCTCAGCTGTATTTGGTCTTTACAGATCAATTTAAGCTATCTGGTTGGACTATCTGCTTTAGTAATTACAGGATAGTGTTTTTTTTTTTTCTTCCTCTTCTGACATGACCAATTTCAATTTGTAACTCTGCATTTGAGAAAAACTACCCAAAGTTAAAGGCTGTTTCTGAAAATCGTTATGTTCGCCACCCCCTTCTCAGCAATGTAATGAATTATCAGTAATATGCTGAGGGCGTACGACTCTGCCAAGATTTACTTCCTGTTTCCACTCGGGTTGGCTTGGTATTATTTTCCAGTGTTCCAAAATTGCATGTCAGGATTTATTTGAAAACATAATAATTTGGAAATGGATATCTTGCTAATTAGAGCATCTGTCTCCAGCTACAGCTCTTTTCTTCCCAGATCTGTCCTGATTTATAATGATCATCTCACCTTCACAGATACGGCACAGCGTTTAGGAACAGCTCTGAGCCCCGGTCTGTCTCCAGAATAACATAAAGTCATCATGGGTTATGCTACCACTCTGCTACCTATGAATTATCGCCAGGTTTTGTTCCCTATCAGTTTGGTTTCTCGCCAAAGTGTTGATTTACATCACCCGGCTTCCAGCCTTCGTGACTGCAAAGCTCTCACACCCAGGATGAGTGATTATGCTTTCCATAGAAGGGATCAGACACGTCACTTAATCATGAGTGGTACACGCTGTTCCCTGTTTCCTTTGCCTTCCTCACGACGGCTCCCTTCTCTGAAGTGGGATGTGGATCTATGTTACCCAGGTAAAGACTCTGACTGTAACCACTGATGTCTTTTGAAGCTTGTAAATCTTCCATCTCCAGAGTGCAAAACACTCCTGCCACCTCATAGAGAAAAATGCCTGCTACTATTTTGATGATTGGAAGTTTTGGATAAACATCTGTATAAAACAAACCAGATTCAGTTTCTTCTCATCGATGGTGTGCAGGCTTCATGATGCTCAGTAGGACACATACAAGCTATCTTACTCTTTAAGGGTTGGGCTCTATGCTTTGCGTAACTCAAGAAAATAAGGTCCTGAAAAAGGAGAGAATTTCTCACAGCTCTTCTGGCATTCATTTTCACACAACAAACCCTTACCCAGCAGCCCTAGATGGCAGCCACTCAGTGCCCCCTGCTCACTTTAAGGATGAGAACTTAATACTTCAAACACAATTGATAAACTGATTAATATTTCCCATTAGCCTTCTTCAATAAGCTGCTAAGTCTCATGTGTGACAACATCCACCCTATATTAAATTCACCTTTTCTATTTTCTAAAGCAGTTGCTAAGCACTGAACATTTGTGGTCTCACCTCAGGTTCACACAGTGAAGTGTAGTGGGGTCCAGAGGGCACGCCTCTAGAAGATGGTTGGATGATCAGGGCGGGGCCTTCACAATGAGACATGGTGCCTGTAGAGATAAGACTATAAATTCTCTCTCTCTCTCTCTCTCTCTCTCTCTCTCTCTCTCTCTCTCTCTCCTCCTTCCTCCCTCCCTCTCTCCTTCCCTCTCTCCCCAATGAAGGCTGAACAGGCAGACACTCCCACCAAGAGAGAATCTTCCCCAAAAACTCAGCCCTGCTGCCAGCAAGGAATAGTCCTTATGCATCCAATTTTGTGAGAAATAAATATTTGCCATTTGAGCCACCCTGCCTATGCTTTTTTGTTGTTGTTATGGCAACCAGAACCACCCAAGACACCATAATGAATGCTACACAGCAACCTTTAATAAAGAACAGTAGATTAGCAATTTCTTTTCTTTCTTTCTTTAAAGAAATTGAAACAAAACCTCTATTAACTTTGGGAGCAACAGAAAGTTTGGGCTGAAATAAAAAAAATCAAGGATTATGTAACAAATAGCACCCTTCAAAATAGTTTTATATAGATAGAACAATGTGGCAATCCCTTCACAGCTAGGGAGAAAGAATGGGTGGAAAGCAGTTGTGACTGGATGAATGGTGAGTAGCAGTGGAAGTTATTTTATTATAATTGTTCCTTATTCTTGAGAATTACATACACGCATACAGTGAAATGTGATCATACCGACCCTCCCGCTATGAAGTCCCATCCCTGGGCTTAATATGTCAAATACAGCATGCCTTTCCATCATGGCTGCATTTATTGTTTACTGTTTCACTTTCCTGTTCAGGTTGTTAGGGATGATTTTTCTTTATTAGTATCTCTCCCCACAGGCCAGTAGGCCAGGAGGTGCTGGATCTACCATTAGTTTCTAGCTTATATCACTATAGATGTATACAACCCAAACATGCCACCAAGAACCTCTACAATAGAATAAAGCCACAGGAAAAAAAAACAATGTAGAAATAAGACAACAGACAAAGCACACCACATAACTGCACGCGTGGAGAAAACTGTAAATAACAGGTGCAGCTTGTGTATAGTTTACATAGAGAAGTCTATCTACACATAAACATGTGTATAAATATATTTCACGATGATTAATGCCTCGAATTTCCTATTCATTTCCTTAAAGAATTGCCATTAATAATATTATCTGAACCCAAATGAGACTAATAACCATTGTAAGAATGTATGAGATCGCATCTGATGGTTTTGTTTCTTTCAAGTTTCTCTCTCTCTCTCTCTTTTTTAACCTTTAGCTACTATTAATTATGCAAGTCTTTGGGGGAGCAGTCATAGCAAGATCTAATGTTCTTTAACTGACAAGTCAGCTTATTATAATGTACAGACACCTTTGGGAAGCTTAAACTCTAGCCCCCCAAAAACTTAGAAATAACATTTATAGTACCGTATAAAAGGGCTGTCGTGATTGAAACAGGATCCTAAGTACTAATCTGTGATCTTCTTGCAAAGGAAAATTAGATCAAAAGATTGTGTGTGTGTGTGTGTGTGTGTGTGTGTGTGTGTGTGTGTGTGTGTGTTTGAGAGTGTTTGTGTGTGAATGTGTGAGTGTGTGTGTGTGTGAGTGTGTGAGTGTGGGTGTGTGGCTGTGTGTGGGGGGTTATGTGGACATGCGTATGGAGGTCAGAGGGTAACAACTTGAAGGAGCTGGCGCTCTCTTTCCACCATACAGTCTTGGGGATGAACTCCCATTGTCTGTTTTGGTAGCCAGTGCCTTTTGCTGTTGAGTCATTGCTCTGGCCCTCAATCTATTTCTCATCAAACCTGAAAGCAGACAGAGATGTTACACCAGAAAAAAAAATGTAACATCCAGCTTGGAATACTTGCAAGCATCCCTGGGTACAAATGCCCAAAGTATCTGTCTGAGTTAAGACATGGGAACGAAAGGCACTGTGGTTTGACCTGTGCTAACTTGCTGTGATGCTGGCAATTTGCTGTTCATTTTCTTCAGTACCATTTCAGATGGCTATCTTATTTCAAAATCAAATTTCTGGCACCTTGGAATCTGAGAAAAAGAAATACATCAGGTACACAACTTACTTGTGGGAAAAGTTGCCTGTGGTCACCAACAAAATTAGAATCTCAGTGTCATGGCAGAGTCCTGCAGGGTCATCCTTTATGCACTTGTGTGTGAATTTACTATCTGATTATGCAAACTATCTGCATTATTCAGCAATAGCTGCGTGCATAACAGGAGCGGCTGCAAACATTGATTCCTCACAGTTAACTTCCTAATGTCCCCAGACGATTCATGCTCTCTCACAGCTTATCTCTCCACCCAGCAGCAGACAGGCGAGTTAATATCCAGCGTGTGTGTCCATATCTGCTGACACAATGCACAGACTATCAGCAGAGAGTGGGGACATGGCGGGGGGGGGGGGTAGAGAGCAATGGCGGGGGAACAGTGTAAAGAAGACGATGGTTGGAGGGTCCTTTTCTGCCACAGGTGCGTGTACTCACATACACCTTCAGCTACATGCTGTAAGCAGCTCACTGTTCAGCACAGAAACGTGAATTAAATCTGTCACTCTTTTGATCTGTGTGCCAAATAGGAGAAGGAGGAGGAGGAGGAGGAGGAGGAGGAGGAGGAGGAGGAGGAGGAGGAGGAGGAGAAGAAGAAGAAGAAGAAGAAGAAGAAGAAGAAGAAGAAGAAGAAGAAGAAGAAGAAGAAGAAGAAGAAGATTCTGTGTTCCAGCCTGAAGAAAAGAGGTTACAGTATGTGCCCATTCTTCAGTCAATTTCTTTTACCCTCCTTCCAGAACATTCTTCTATAAAGTGACATTCATTTGTCAACAGAAGCAAAAATCCTGTCAAATGCCATCCTTAGTTACAGATTTTTTGAGACCTATGAAGATTGTGTTATCTCTTCCTGTTAGAAAGAGACAGAGACACAGAGAGACACCCATGCAAATGCCAGCTTGTACAGAACTTGGTCCTATGTGAAACTTCTTGTGACATGTGCATGTGTGCATGTTGCAGCCATGCATGGGAGAGCCAGTGGTTGATACCAGGAATTATTCTCAGCAGCACTTTTACCTTCTTCACTGAAGTGGGATCTCTCAGAGAAACCCAGGTTTGCCCAGTATGGCTTGCAGCCATCTTGCTCTAGGTATTAGCTGTTTCTGTCTTTCTTCAGAGACACTGGCTGTTGTGCCTACTGGGCCTCAGGAAAAAAAATGCCTTTATCATGGGAAATGTTTCAAAAAGAGAAAACACTTTTCAAATTGTGTCTTAAAAATAGGTCTTTCTCCCTGGTTTTTTATGTAGCTCATGGATAATATATTAAAAAAGAAACTGTGCAGAAATGTGCATCATACTGGCTACAGATAATCAGCAGGCAATGGACTGCGCTGTGTATTAGAAACCATAAGCTTCAGTTTATTAACTGGCTCTCGGGTACCTAGTAAACAGAGCAGTGATCTGATCCAGCCATTTGATATGAGGAAGGACAAAAAAGGCTCAGAAATGATAACAATATAAAATGAAGGGATATAATAATTTATGTCATCCAGACCCTGAATAACAAAGGAAGCCTTTTAATATTAAAAAATACTACTGAGGGCTACACAGATAGCTCAGTGGATGAAGGCCCTTGCAGCTGACCTTAGTTCCTCCCTCTGGGCTCACACTAGAAGCAGAGCACCAACTCCCAAGATGAGTTACCCTCTGACCTCCGCTCTCACCATGGCAAACATATGGCCACACAGGCATACATGCAAAATAAATAAAAATGCAATAAAATTATTTTTAGAATCATGATGGAAATAGCAAGTAATCTTTTCCTTAATGCCCACAAAACAAATTAAACATGACTAATCAGACTCTAGATCAGGGAGTTGAGTAATTTACTTGTGGAGATCTGGGATTAAAATCTTTAATAAATGCTACATTTATTTTCTGTTGGGAGCTTGAATGAACTCCCCGTAAGAGCAGCAATTAATATAAACTACTATTGCACTGGAAAAAAAAAACACCATAAGCATTATTGAAAGTTCCTACAAGTAATAGCCTCTTTTTGTTGGAGATGAGAACAAAGATGTGTGTTGTCGTGGGTCTTTTTGTCTGCCTGACCTTACTGGAGAAGAGAAAGCAATGACAGCTGTAGCTACAAGCAGAAAAGGGATTGCTCCCCGTACTGTGTGTCTCAACGCACACCCCAGTCACACTGCTTTGTCTCCAGAGGCGTTTTAGTCACCGCTTTCAAAGCTGAGAGGCAAGAAGAAGTGCCAATTGGATATTTTTTTTAAAAAAGAAGAAAGAAAAGAAAAAGAAGAAAGGTGTTCCCTGGTTCATCTACAGGCTTTTATTTGTGATCTGTGAATCAGGCTTTTTTCCCCTTAGTCAAATGAAGTGCAGTGGGGTCACAGGGAGAAGTCCTTCTGTGAGGAGCGAATTGTCTCAGGGAGAAGAGGTTGTGGTTCCCATTTCTAACAAATACAGTCTGCAAAAGCAAGACACAACTTACAGATTTTGTAAAGAATGGAGCTGGTGTCTGCTGACAGTGTTGTGTTGTGTAAACTGGCCAAATGTTTCCAAAGTAGGGTAGAGATAGAAGGAAAATGTCCTTTCAAACATACAGTCAGATTTTGTAGTTTCAAGCAGGCTAGAAACACAGCTGGCTTGAATTCAACTCTCTTTGCCTCTCCTCTCCTCTCCCCTCCCCTTCTATCATCTCTTATCCTCTCCTCTCTCCTTCCCCTCCCTTCCCTCTCCCCCTTCTATCCCCTCTGTCTCTTCTCTCTGTCTGTGTCTCTTTATCTATCTTTCTCTTTCTTTCCCTCACCCTCCATTTTCGTTTCCCTCCCTCTCATTATTTGCATTCCTAAATTCTTTCCAGAACTTAAAGTAACATGAACCCCAAACTGAATTTTTGTGCCTTTTTGTCATCAATACCTCCCTTTGAATTCACTTGCTCAGCTTCCCATGTCCACACTCCCTCCTGTAGGGAGTATTTATAGTAGGCAATGTAAGGGACATTTTTAACATAAAATTTTAAGGTTAGAGGTTGGAGAGCTGAGTCAGCGATTAAGAAGACTTGTGAAGGACCCAGGTTCGGTTCCCAGCGCCCACATGGTAGCTCACAACTATCTGTAACTACAGTTGGAGGCAATATGGCACCCTCTTATGATCCCTTTGGGTACTGCAACAGTGCAGCACACTTTTATACATGTGTGCAAAACACTCACAGGTACAATTTTTAAAAACGTTTTTAAATCTTTAAACAAAATTGTAAGTTTCATTGTGACAATTACATTGTGAGATAATACACAGGTTTTTTTGAAAACTGAGATGTTGTCTTTAATAATTTATGAAAAGGATTTTGTATCTATGGATTTCATGCTGTTTTGGGGGCAATTTTTTATTTAAATTAGAAACAAGCTTGCTTCACATGTCAATCCCCTCTCCCTACCCTCCTCCCCGACCGCCCAACTCCCCAAACCCCCACCCCATCTACCCTCTGCTCCCCAGGGAGGGTGAGGCCCTCCATGGGGGATCTCCAAAGTCTGTCATATCATCCAGGGCAGTGCCTAGGCCTTCCCTGGGGTGTCCAGGATGAGAGAGCATCTCTCCATATGGATGGGCTCCCAAAGTATATATGCCAGGTATAAGGACTGATCTACTCCATAGATTGCCGAGGCCTCCTCACTGACACTCACGTTCATGGGGTCTGGATCAGTCCCATACTGGCCTCTCAGCTATCAGTGTGGGGTCTATGAGCTCCCCCCTGTTCAGGTCAGCTGTTTCTGTGGGTTTCACCAGCCCAGTCTGGACCCCTTTGCCCATAGTTTGAAGGAACACTTTTAAAATACTCACTGGTCAGCATCAAGTCAGTCCAAACATGAAGGCTGATGCCATTTTCCTTGCCTAATAAAAGCTGAAATGCACATAATTTACACTGGGTCCACATCATCTAGGATATAAGTGATTGTGGCCCTCATTGCTCTATGTTCTGGAAGCCCTAAGATAGTTGATATAGCAATACTTGATACAGCAACTGGTCAAGATTGTGGGGACTCCCTTCACTCACAGGTCTAGATGGCCAGTCACTGCTCTCAGAGTCTGGGTATCCCACCACTAAGAGGGGAGTAATAGAGGAGTCTTATCCATTTGTCCATGAGAGCATCTGTGATGACCAGAAGATTAAGAGGGCAGATCTGTAAAGCACTGCCAGGTTCCATGGGAGCCCCTGGAGGCTGGGACTATTTATCTCATTATTATTAAATTCAAAGTTCGACCAACCAGCAATGGTCCCCTGAGGAATTTGGCCCACAGATTTATCCCAGAGTCTTTCCCAGCATGGGAAATTTCTAGATGTGTCTACAGAATGTGTGAGCACAGAGGAAGGAAGAAGACATAATGAGGAGGGAAACCATAGGAACTGGCTATGCTCCTGTCCCTGAAGGGAGAAAAGAAAGCTTCAACCACGAGGTTCTGAGCTGAGGAGAAACAATAACAAGTGTTCTAGGAATTTTCCCTCTGGCCACTCTGGAGATTGAGGCAAGCACTTGGCATTCTTGCCACTTCTGGAACAGAGACCAGAAATATGGGAAATGATTAATGTCTTCACTCTATAAATATCAAACATGATGTAGGACCATGCAAGTGAAATGAGTGTGTAAACTCCGGGACCATAGAGGCTAGAAACACCAGACATGATGCCTGGTAATTTACTTATCGTCAAGCCTGGAAACAGCAACAATATTATACGTAGTCATTTGAGGAAAAAAAAAAGATAAACAGAGTTCAGCAGCTCTTGTGCATCCAAAACCATCGCAAGTCTATCCACTCTCTGCTTCAAACCAAGCCTGTCCTCTGTCCATCTTGGTCCAAGCTCAATGTTTCCTCTCTGATCTCTCTGATGCTTATCTTCTGCCTTTCAAATCCATGCTCTACTCTGCAGTAGAAGAACTGGCTTTAGTAAAATCACACACTCCCCATTTCCTTTTCTCCGTCTTCACACACATTGCATAGGTGAGCTTCTGAGCATCTTAAAACACTACTGTTACCTCTTGTGGCCTTTATTCCCTTAGACAGAGCCTTTCCCCCAGTAGTTCCTTGGCAAAGCTGTCATCACTACCCAAAACACTTGCCGGCTTTCTTTGACCTTTTGGCATTATTGGGGTCACAATGGAGGGTGACACTTGCCCCCACCCAGAGTCCTTCCATCCTTCTCTGACTCCTGGGTCATCCTGACATTGGACATCACCCAGATCAAACATTTCTTTTTCTACCTACTTACTCTCTGCCTCCATCATCAAGAAGAAAGTATTCACAAGAGAAGAAAGTTCATTCATTTTATTTACCTCTGACAGCACTAATTCAAAACTTTCATTCTGTGTATATGAATGTGACAGTTATACCATTTTATTTAATACTTCTCAAAGGCTCTGTAGTTGGTACAAATAGTATCTCCATGTACCCAGAAGTAATGGGGTAGTTCATTTTCCCAGCCACACAGCAAGAAGATAATGGTACTCCTGTTTTAAAACTACAGCCTGCTGATGTACACTTTTGCTATAGCAAAGTATTCCCATTTTGAGTGTGAAGGTGAATGGCTTCAGGCAAATGTGCACACATGTGTGGCCACCACAGCCATTAAGATGAAGGAGAGTTCCATCATCCCCAGATTACTCCATGCCTTTTGCACAGAACTCAACGCCCACCCTAGAACCCTAAACTCTAGAACTAATGATGGTAAATGGTGTGTACTTCCTTGTAGTCCATATTTAAGCCTATGTGAATAACTATGTACTTAGTTACTTGGTCCCTAAAGTCACCTAGATTTTCCAATTTTGTTGAAAAATGAGATTCATAAATGGAGAACAAATTGCTATATATTCCAAGATGTTTATAATAAAGGTCAATTATGAATATAAATGTATAAAACATTACTTAATTAAAATATCCAGCAATTAAACAAACTAGCTTCAAATTATTGCTCTCTGCCTTCATTTTGTGCCCTTGGGTTAAATTTATACATGTCAACACTGAATAAATGTTTGCAAGAGGGCCTGAAGAAACTATGTCTTCTCAAAGATCAGAGTTGCCTAGGGCTGGTCTGGCAAATTGTGTTTCAGATCATACAAATGGAGAAAGCAAAAAGCTAAATTTGATAGCCATGGCCTACTTCCTGTCTTAATTCATCTTCTTGACTGTGGATGCAATGCCATCATTGCCTTCCATTCCAGGTATAATGGACAGTATCCACTCTGTAGTATATGACAAAGTAAATGCTTCCTCCCTTGAGTTGCTTCTTGTTGAGTATGTATTCATAGTAGCAAAAAAAGCAACTGATTTAAGCCAGTATCATTTAGCTACCTTGAGGGTCTTAACCATGTCCTGTGTATATCTCTCCAATCAGGACTTCTTGTGTAGGGAATGGTGCCACCCACTGTGGGCTGGGACTTCACACATCAATTGATTTAATTAAAACAATCCCCTCACAGACGATGTCACAGGCCAACCCAATGTACACAACCATCTGCTGAAGATTCTCTCTCCAGGTGACTCTAAATTGCATCAAGGTGACAATTAAAACTATTCATCAATGGGCATTACCTTACTTAACAATAGCACAACCCTGGCTTTTCCCTCTCCTATGTTTCTCAAGAAAGCCAAAATAAAATATTTATGTATTACTTAGTAATATGCAGTTTTAAACGCTCCATCAGGTGACTTTTAAACTTTCCAACTGTTCATATAAAATTAGGTAGAAATGCAATGATAGAAGAGATCTTAGGGGAAAGTTCATTGATGCGATTTGTCTCCTAAATAATAACAGAAGGGATATTTCGTCTTTTATCTAAAATTTGGCTGTCTTCATTTTCTTCACGACACAGGGTCCAAGACCTGCATTATTGCATTATGTTTTTGCAAAGCTATCGAGATGCCCTTGAGTAAGATTCATCATCTTGTCCTAAATTCTCTGCACACTCCACTCAAAGCCTAGTGGCAGGCAGAAAGGATTGTCAGAAAACATAAAAGACAAAATAAAAATTGTATGCTCTCTCAGGCAAGTGAGGATTTGCCCTGTAGCATTTCCTGATATTAACTCATTAATCCTCATGAGCTATCCAAAGGAGAGGTTTAGGAGAAGAGAGCCCTTAGCTTTACATTCACCACGGAGGGACACGAAACTTACACCAGAACATGGCCCCACCCCAGGCATAGAAATAAGCCTAAGCCTCTTCTCAGAGATCCGGATGAGCAGGAGACAGGGATGAATGAGATTCAGAAACACCTCTATAATTCCCTCTTTCCTGTCATCCGGACTGAAAACCACAGGGCTCAGCCCTGAGTTTAAAGAGATGAGGCCACTGTTTTGAAATTCACAAGAGGGTAGAGCAAGCAGTCCTGGATGTTCAGTCAGTTTTCCAGTCCCTTCTGACATACATCATAGCAGAACAGACCAAAATGGCGTAGCGTTTGGGTGAAGATGTGTCTTTTTAGTCATAAGCTGATGCCAATCATACCGGCATGTGTTGGGAGCTAAAGATCTCAGGGCTTGGCATGAGATCCTAGTCCATTCCTGGCCAGCCACATAGTTGTATACTAACCTTTACATAGCAGCTCTTTAGAACCTCAGCTCAAGAAAAGAAACAACTTGACCCAGTCCTCTTCCCACAGGCTCAGTCACCTAGGCAACCCTTCCTGGACCTCTTACTCACAAACTCTTTACCCTGCCAAACATCCTCTTTGTGTCTTCCTAATATCCTGCCTACACTAACACCTGGTACACAAACAACCCATTCTATCCCTCCCCATATCCTGCTCTACTGACTATATAAGCTAGCATGAGAAAAATAAAGTTTGCCACTTGATCAGAATCCTGTCATGTGGTCGTTCTTTCTGTGTCTCTTGTCCCCATTCCCTATCCCCGACTCTCCTGCCCTGGGTTGACATCTGCAGGTCGGGACAGGCATGGAAGTTCACATTCTCTCTCTCTCTTGTCATTGCTCACTCTTTTCTGTATAAGTATGAAAATAAAATGACCAGGGGCTTAGACATGTGCTTAAAGCATATCACTATCTTTTGGCTTCCCTTCTTCCATCTATTTTTGCCACTCTTAGTTCATGTGTGTTTGGCTTTATATCCTGTTTAATTTATATTTAATCATTGCCATATAAACCCATACCTTCTATAGAAGTGGCATCTCAGAAATGTGCAATTTCTAATAGTCAGTACGAAATCATAACTTAGGAAAACATTGCGAAGCTAATTACAAGGGACTATCAAAATAAATTCACATGTTTTCTGGGCCACAATCCATATCCGAATCATAATAAGTGTGAAAATGTTTACAAATCATTACAAATTTTCCGCATAGTTTTTTGCTGGGCAGAGCAATGGCGTCTTCTTCATCATTTGAGTTGACAGGCTGGATCATCTCCAGTGAGAGCTCCGGTTTTAGAAACACTCACTTTATTAGAAATTACACACGTCAAAAGACAGAACTAAAATGGGCTTTAAAATGCAGAATATAAGGAACATACTTCAGGAAACTATTTGAATTCTTTCATAAACATAATATGTTATTTATTTTGAGGGAAACATTTCTTGACATTTTAAAGACAAGAAACTGAAGGATCCATGCCAAGAATTTAAATTGTTTTGCATATTCTAATGGTTTACATATTAAGCAAACTGGGATGTAGCCTAAAAATTATAGCTAAGTAATTTGTTTATGACAAAATAAAGGGGGGTGTTCTACACATTTGCCTATTCTGCTTTTGTGTTAGCACAGGGCAGATCTCTCTGCATGTAAAACCCTCAGTGCCACTGTGCACACAGGATTGGGAGAGCAAGTTAACACACTGCAAGCCTCATCCTTCCAGAAGCTCTGGTTCCTCATCCTACTAGAAACATATTCTGAGAAACAATGGAGTCAGTTCTTTCAAAGCCCTAAAACTATGCCTGTAACTAGCCAAATACCCTATTTTAAAATTCAAGGAAGAGGGGTTCAGATTTACATTCTTTCAAGAATGCATGCCATATGAATGCCTACATGAGTAAGTTCTAGGAGTTCATGAACCTCAAAAATGGTGGAGGGGCATATTCTGCTGTGAAGTTTTCTATCATCTCACTCTCAAAGCATCAACAGCTAAAGGGGAGGCCCAAGTGCTTAATTCTTTGAGGCTACAAGTCCACATCCTGGGTATTTTTTTTGTAAGCTCAGAATCCACAAGTCAAATGTCTTATTGCAAACTTTCCTTGAGGCTGAAGCCACTCTGGTAGCCTGCACACACTTTGTCCCATGATGACTTTTTTCCCTGTGGTTGAGGTGTGTATTTTCCATGGGGATGCCAACTGCTTTGAAACTGTGATTATTTCCAACCTACCACAAGTTGGATGTCTTCTGTAGCCTCAGACACCCATGTATGACTCACACACAGGAAGAGGGTGTCAAAATAGAGAACACAGCTTTCCTTGATGGCAAAGGGAAGAATTTCCAAGTTGGTTAATATTTTTGTTAAATATATGGGGGATATGTTAATAATTCCATGATTTGCTAAATATAGAAGTGATAATTTTGACCTAAATGATTTTGGTGAATTGCAATCTCATTTCTGTCTTCCTTAATAAGACTTTTTTCCTAAAGAAAATTCAGTTACATGTTCATATAAAACAGTCAAGAATTTGTTGTCTTTGGATCTAAAACTTCAAATGCCTTCCTTCAGATTCAGAACCCCAAGGTGTCTAAATAGTGTTTAGTGTAACTCATCTGGACCTTCTACCCAACAGCACTAGAATCTTCCATGATTCACTTCCTCAGAAAGAAATTGAGAAAATGTGGGCAAAAATATAAGCAATTCCTTAAATGCATCACAGCAGGTAGGTTGTAACCATAATGAAGTCTTTAAACTGCAAAAGCAAAGTATGCAATGTTCTATAAAATAATGTCAGACTTGTAGTCACAGCTCTGCGTGATCTCAAGACTAGGGCACTTTGGAGAGATGAAGGAGACACTTTGGGTTACCTGTCATGTACCAGCCTTCCCTTGGTAAGCAGATTACCTTCTCTTCACAATCCTTTACCTCCTACCTCCCAGCATAGCACTTTCAGGAGAAGTGTTATGACCCCATCACAGCCTAAAGATGGTTTCTGACTGACACATCACCACATCCTATCTCCCACTGAATGACCAGAGAGAGCCCAGTGAGAGACAAACAAAGAAAGACCTTTGCAAGGAGTTGCTGAAGAAATTAGTTTCCATCTTGCTCTCTGATAGCTTCGAGGAAAGATCTTCTCTCTTCCATTGTGTGATGAGAATTAGGAACCACTGTCCTGTTACTCCTCTCCAGGCCTTTATGACAGTAGATGGTGGTCAGGACAGATGAAAAACAAAAACAAAAACTAGGGCTTTAACTAGCATAGTTTCTGAACAGCCACTCAGTCAACTAATTACCTTTGGACTTCAGGATTTCTTTACCATTCATCTAGGGAAGGGTCGTGGTCTAAAATATCTAGAAGTGTTACTATTATGAGGTATGTGTCTGGGTGTAGTAACAAACTGTATCCCTGAAGACGATAGAGGTCACTTTTATAATGGTGTGGAATGAGAAGTGCTTTTAAAAGTAGTAATTAAGGCCCAGAATGTCTTCCCATATTGAACTGACCAATGAAGCTTCATTGAGCAATATTCATAGTGGTATTGCCTGACCACTCACTTTGCTCACAGAGATGAACAAAGCTACTTTCCTCAATAGGAAACTGAGACATGTGGTAAGCGACTGGTCAAATGTCACTGGGCATCTGGCAGAACCATGAGGGCAATCCATGTCCATCACATAGCAAAGCTCATGCTCTGAACCCAACTTGTACCCAAACTTAAGTAGATGGTAAATGACTAATCAATACTGAAAATTTTGATCTGATGATTGAAAGTATGTAGGCCACAGAGTGACAAAAGCAAAGTGGCAAATGTATTACTTTGTACAGTTATTATGGATTCTATAATATGAATTAGTATATTAGTATGAATTGTTACATATAAATGTCACTGTGTTTGAAAACAGCTCCTGAAGTCCTCCTGGCCAACAGAAATCATATATCCTTTGGCCACCATCCCAGGTCCAACCTTTCAATCTACACTTGAATATATTTAGACTTTTCGATTCCACATATTAAAGATCATCTAGTGTTTGTTTTTCTATGACCACTTTATCTCATTTATCTGAATGCCCTCCGGCTTCATCCACATCATCTTAATGATACAGTTTCCTCTTATTAACACTGGATAATATTCTACTATGAACACACACAGCATTTTTTTAATTTATGCATTCTGGCAGTTTACATAGGTTAATTCTTATGTTGGCCACAGTGAGGAATGCCAAATGAAGTATTAGCGTATTTGTTACCTTTTGCCGTTGCTCCGATAAAATACCCATATGAAAAGCAAATCAGGGTAGAGAAAGGTCTTATGACTGCAGAGAGCTAGAGTCCATAATGAACAGATGGGACAACATGGCATCGAGGCAGCAGCAGAAAAATGCTCCATCACTTTTTATTCACACACAGGAAGCAGAAAGAAGGGCCTGGAAGTGGAGAGAGAAGCTATATGCCCTCAAAGCTCACCCAAGTGGCATACCGCCTTCACAAAGGCCTTACTCCATATTGGTTCCATAACCTATGCAAGTAGCACCACCAACTGGGGACCATGTGTTCGAATGCACGAGCCTATGGGAAACATTCCTCATCCAAATCATTAAAATGGGTATACCACACCTCTTCAACAAAACGTTTTGTTTCCTTTAGATACCCATTAGAGAGAAGGGACCACTTGGTCATATGATGGTTTAACATGTAAGTTTCTGAGGAACCTGCATGCCATTTTTCATAATATCTGTTAATAGTAATAGTATGTCTTCAGCCACAGTATGCAGAGATCACTCTTTCTCCCACAACTTGACCATAATACATTTTTTTACCTTTCATCTTTTCTATTTGACCTATTCTAATCATCAAGATTAGAATAAGTTTAACTTGTGGTTTAATTTGATTCAGACTCTAAGAATTAAGAATGGTGAGTATATAAACCTAGCAATGCTTAATGTCCCTCCCATTTCTCAGAGTCTGGTAATGTTTTTCATGGGAAGATACACGTTTATCCTCTAAATGTGCAACTGAAGTCATCTTCTTTGAATGATAACTAACTAAATCTTTATTTCATAATTTCACAGTAGAATTTTATAAATTCATTGTACAATTTCAAAACCATAGATAGGTCATGTCAATCCCCAGTGAAGTTAACCTATGAAATAATACAAGCAGGAAAATCATAAGGTTCTGTCAAATAAGTATAACTAATTTTCCTCCATGTATGTCCTATTGTCTGGCCTACTTCTGATTTCCTGATCAGTTGCTAGCTGACCTTTTTATACTATATTACGGAGATCTTTGAAATACGTTGCTTCTAACCCTGGGAGTTTCTCTGTCATTTCATGGCTTTTGAATTTCCAATGGGAAAAATCAGGAAAAGGGTGATTAATCATCACCACCGAACCTTGTTATTGTAGTTTTAATTCACTGTTATCAAATTGACTCAGCAGTTACAGGTCATATTCAGATATTAGAGAGAAACTGCCCTCTGATTGATTGCTTTCAAAGGATGAGAATTGAATACACATGTCACTGTGTTCCTCTGCAGCTGATTTTCAGATGAAACGCGAACGCAAGCTCACTGAGTTAAGACCCAATTCAATGTTTACAATCACAATAATACTCCATCTTCTTTGGCTGTATAGTGAATTGGATGAAAATGTAAAAATGCATCGTCTACACCCTCTGCTCCCTCGAACTCCCACCCCCACTTCTGCCACTCCCCTGAAAAAAATATTAATGGAGGGCCATTCTACAAACACTCTGAAGAAGCATGTATCTTCAGAAGGGAAAGAAAATCAGAAAAAAAATTTGCAACATTACACAGAATGACACAATTTGACAAATTGACCATAGATATCAATAAAATGTTATCATGGAGCAGTAAATAAGCACATTCAGTCTGTGAGTGACTGGAAGGCACATGAATAGCTTCTAGTCTCTAGAGTCCTTTCTGGTGAACAGAAAAAGTCTTTCATTAAATGCAACTCTGGCCATAGAGCTTGATATGTGGCTTCAAGCAGTGAGCTACGTACCGAGAAGGTGAGCTAATTGAGCCGTATTCATATCTACTTAATGAATTCTGCAGAATTTGAAAATGACCCAGGGCATTTGAGATCTCTAACAATTTATGAATATGATATAATTCCTCCCTAAGTTAGTTTTCCTCAAAAAGTGCCTTATAACACAGGGATTTGTTAAGATAATTAATAGTTAAAAAAAAAATGTATTGACGTAAGCAGCTCTCAAATATGTATTGAAATAATATCCAGAATGGGGACAACATCTTGAGTTGCACACATGGTTGTGTGTTCATTATCTATATTTGATGTCAGTTGCTAATTACCTATGCAAAAGATGATATCTCCCCTCAAGACCTGGGGAAGCATCCATGCAATTGTCTTATTTATACTAAGGTAAACTTGGCAACTATGAGAGCCTAGTTACTTGGCATCCACTCTGATGAGAGAGCTAGTTGCCATATATTTTTGAAAGAAAAAAAAAGCTAAATACATGTTTCCTTTCTGGGAAAAACACTTACTGAATAAAGCACAAACCAGATGGTTTTCTGTTTACTTGTACAACTCTCCCTGAAGAATAGTCTTTCTTGGTCACATTGTTTCTGGCAACCAGATTTTACCTCTGCCCATTGTTCACTGACAACACACTCATCTCTCACCTGCAGCTGTAGCTCAACCTCATCATGTTGGCTCCAGCCTCTAAACGCAGTTCTTAGCATGCAAACCAGTCTCTCTTCCAACCACAACGTCTGGCTCTCGGCCTAACAGTCATCATCTCTGTGGTCCCAGCCAGCCTGGGTTACTTCAGAACGGCCTCCACACGCATCACAGGCCTGTTTTATTTGTTTTCATAACATGTATAGCCTCAACCCCTCGGCAGGCCTTCCATTTCATTCCCAGTTATCTTTCTATGCTTGGGGTCTTTCTACAAGTCATCCATATGCAACTTGGATATCAAAACCAGAATGAATGTGTCTTGGTAACCCTCCACTGATGTAAGATAATTTCTTACAGTCTCGTGTCATGACTTAGGTACTGGGGAGACTTATATGAAGAAATAATGACTTCTCTTTTCTGATGAATTCTCAGTTCACAAGTTGTCCTTCCGAGACCATATGTATCAAAATAATTTTGGTCATTCTACCATACTATAGTCTTCAAATTACATAAGTGTAGTCAACTAGATGACCCTTGAAGGAAGTTTGGCTATGAAAAGAAATCAACTAATATTGCTTGGTGAGTAATCTAGATGAAGGAAAAGTTCTAGGTCCTATGGACAAGGCTTAAAGAAAGCATGGGAGAAATCACGGGACACAGAAATGAGGGTGACAGAGTAGAAGAGAGTGTGGTACGAGGTAGATTCCTTCCTGCTGGGTAGATGCTAGGGAATATCCAAATAGGCTTGGATCAGTTAAAGGAATTCTGTGTACCTTTACAAAAACTCACATTTTTGTGCAACTCACATTTTCATGCACCTGTTTTAAGTGAGTGTCCACATAACGAGACACAAAGATACAAAGATGATTGATAGCCAATGCACTGATAAGCATTTGGTTGAGTGTTCCCCACCTGTCAGACACCACATACAAGTATTTTCACATACAATGTTGGATTTGATTGTCACCCTAGCAAACCTTACTATGCGTTTATAACCATGGATAGCATTAAATACAGCACAAGAGATTCCTGAAAACCAATACTTACCAAAAACGGATTGTTTGTGTTGCAGTATGTTTTAACTTATTCTTAACAATGTCCCCAGTGTCATTTAGAGGAATTGAAGAGATGTGTTTGCATGATGACTGCCTCCAGAATTGCTCTCTACATGGACGCTCCCATGAGGCATCTACAGAGCTGTTCTGAAGTTGCAATAAAGCAAATGATTCAGTATGTTCAGATCTTCCATTGTGTGACTAACAAAGACACAGCATATTACACAGAGCACTGCAGCATGCCCAGACATGGGTATCACAGTCTTCCCCCACCACAACATACAGGGCTGGAAGTTTCTTGCTGTTCGTGGGAAGACTAGGCTGGGCAAGAACTGGTGTGATGAACACAAGTTCATTTCTTTATGTGTATGAAGCAAAACAGGCCCAAAATACAGGCATGGAATGAAGTGTCTCCTGTTGTAGGAAAGAACACAAACACTGTGGCCACCAAGTTGATACCTTCTAAAAGTGTTGAGAATTTAGCTGGGATTATACACTCTCATATTCAAAAGAGCATCTTAGGAATGGGTATGTTTCTGAGCAGGTTCACTTAAAAGTCAGAGTTCATGCCTAACCCACGTCATGGAGCACATGCTCAAGAAGTTAAAATAGAGGAACGGAACAATATGGCTGACAAGATGGCTGGGTAGGCTCAGCTTTCGTTGTGCATGTTAGTTGAAAAGAACAGGCCACTTAAAAGATTTGCTAACATAGATATTTGCCTCTAAAGCTTCCCACCCTACAGCTACAGGAGTATTCAAACTGGTTTTGTTGTTGTTGTTGTTGCTGTTTATTCATTTAAAATCAAGTTCCATTTAAGTCCTGTCTTAAGTGTCCAAAATACTCTCCCCTTTAAGACCTACTCCATGAATGGAACCCATGACCAACACAGGTCAAGTGGACAAGAATCTGAGACTAGATAAGCCATAGACCAAGGAGAAAACCAAATACTGTTGCTTTGTTAAAGGAACATAACAATAAGATGACTGATAATGAGATTCTGCTATACCCACAGATCAGTAGCCATCATCATAGAAGATTCCTCCAGCAGTAGATGAGAATAAAATACAGAGACAATGTGTAGAAAGTGAGAGACCTTGGAAGACTCAATCTTAAATGGGATGTCTTCATAAGATCCATCCCCTCAGGGATCAGGGAACTCTGTGGAAGAGGGGATGGAAAGACTGTAGAGCCAGGGGGGATGGATGATACCAAGGAAACAGTGCTTCCAGCTACAATAGGATTGATGAACTCACTGAGAATGTGGCAATATGCATAGGGCCTGCATAGGTTCAAACTAGATAGGTTCCCAGCGCTGAGATGGAAAAGTGAATATGTACTCCCACCCCCAACCAAGAAGCTATCTCCAACTGGCAACCACTCGCAATGGAAAAGTCAGTTTTCTCCAAGGGAGTCCCCCTGGGTATGTAAACCACATGGAAGGACAGGCCCCATGCTCAGCAGTACATGGCCAACACAAAACAAACTCAATGGTAGTTTTGGAGATTTTTCTTGTTTCATATTTTTTGGACATCTTTTTTTTTCCTTACTGGTCCTCTGCTTGTGTATTGTGGTTAACAATTTTTTGATAGTGTGTGTGCGTGTGTGTTTGTACAAGTTTCTTGTGCTCTGTTTCTTTTTTTTCCTTTTGTATGTTTTTTGTTTGTTTGCCTTTTTTATTTGCCTGTTTTTCTTGAGAGACAGAAAGAAGGTGTGGAAACTGAGATCATAATGTATTGTATGAAAAAACTTTATTTATGATAAAATAAAGAAAAATAATTATTGTGCTATACTTTCCATACAAATTACCAGTAGCATCTTTCTAGGTTGATAAGATTATGTATGTTTATGGACATATGCTTGAATGTGGTTTATATGTACATATAAATAAATGTAGGTATATATTCACATATACAAATATATATATATTTGCATGCATGTACCTACACACAAATGGTAAGGTCATGATGACATCCCATAAGAACTTAAACGTGCTAATGATGGTTAAATTTTCAGGAGTTTTGTGAGGCAACAATTTAAAATTATACAGCATTACAATTAAATTATTCAGAGTACAAAGGAAACAAATGGCACTCATCACTCTTAATTTTAAAAAAATATTCCCCGAAACTATATGGGAATTAACTATATATCTCATCATTGTGATCACAGTATTTTTACTGTAATATCGTAACTCAAGAGTATTAGCTAATAATAAGCATGAGCTTACATCTGGAAGTGTAGCAAAATGGGCAGGTCTCGGGAAGAAACCCTTTCAGGTATTTTACGTTGTGCAGAGCAGAACAGAAATAAGTTAAAACATAAAGGATAGTCTAAAATCAAGGAATCACACATCAAAATTAGTCTCCTCGTGTGCATCACTACCCACAAAACAAAAAAAAAACACTCCACAGTCTCCCTGAGTCTTGAACATCAAACCCCGAATTCAAATGAGCAGTCTCATTCATGCCTTACACTCCATTACAGTAGTCAGCCCACGGGCCAGACACCTTGAGAGAGAGTCAAAGCAGGGAGAAGGCTGAACAAGGCAAAGAACAGAAGTCGTCGTCACATGGACAATTTCTGGAAAGCATTTCAAAGTCCAAAAGATGGGAGGGGGGGAAGAGGAAGTGAAGAAAAGAAATAGTGTTGATATAACAAAAACAACGTGCATGTTGTTTTTGCATTTTGCATTAACTTGTAGAGATTAAATTACAGCCAGATTTTATTATTCTATCCAGCATATACAGATTATTGAGGTACTGTATCTACCTCATGTCCATAAATAACTGTAAATGAAGCAAGACAGATTCATAGCTGACATAAATCCTTTCTGTATTACTGCTTCCCTGGACATGTGGGCTTTATCTTTTGCTCTCTGAAACCAACACACACACACACACACACACACACACACACACACACACACACACACACACACACACACACACACACACACACACACACACACACACGAGACAATCAAAACTATAAACTAAATGGCTGCGTACTTGCAATAGAAGGATGTTAGAGAATATGCTAATTGATAAAGACATCATGCCGGTTATAGCGTTGCAATGTAAAGAAGGCCCCTGGCCTCCTTTCTGGCTCTTTTATTCCAAGTTTAGTACTTATACTGTTTTTTCTTTCTTTCATGCTTTGGAAGGTTCTTCTTAAGGCTGTTGAATTACTTTTTTTACTGCTGATTTTACCCCTTGGAATTGGACCAAGAGTACCAATTTTTAACTGTATTTTTAAACACGTGCTCAGGGGCAATGAGGCAGAATGAAAAGGGATAATGGGAACCACATTACCAAATGAAAACAAGTAGAGAAAACTGATTAACGGATTTATGCAGGCAGCTATTTGGCCTTATTAAAAATTGAGTCATCCCTTGCATTAAAATATAATATCACTCTTCCCATGCTTTTGTCTGAGCATATGAAGGGAGACTCTCCAATGGACACCTTAAAATACTGATGGGTTTTGAAAGGTAGGGAAACATCCATCTCGAAGACATTTGTAAGCTTAAGCAATTTTTCGGGTCATAGGAAAGACCTAAGAATCCAATGCAGAAACTCTGAACTTCCCCTGCAATGTTTGGAAAACGCAGCCAGAGTTAGCAAAACCTGGAAAGAAAACAGGGCTTGATACTCTGCCCAGCTTTTCTTTGGCTTGTGTTTATGATGATTCACAGCAAGACCACATGGTTTCCCTATGTCTCAGCTCCTTCCTTTTCTAAGAACTCATGTTTCTAGAAGCCTCCATCCCTCTCTTGGACACTGGGGAATGCAGAGAAAAATAGAAAAATGCAGATTTAGGGTCTTGATGGAAATGTGGGAAATGTTTCTTTTTAATATTTTTTTAGAAGCAGAGTTGGAGAAAACCAATCAATCATATAGTTCAGTGGTGAGTTCTTAAGCTCAAGAAGACGTATTTTTGCTGCGTTTAACTCACTTGGAGAACATTTTATGCACCGCAGAACTGTGCATGCCATACATAAAGCCTAGCATGTAACTCATTACATAGACGCTGGCCACAGTGAAGGACGGAGGGAATGGCTCTTATTTGCATTCTCAGAGAGTTAAATAGGTTTTACAGCCAACAATAATGTAACCTGTAGCAAAGCTAAGGAGCAGTTTTCCCAAAGACTTTGTTACTGAAAATGAATTGCTCAGATGTTAAACTCAGATTACAAATGATGGAAGCATTAGCGGAAGTCCGCTGTGATGACCTCGCCAAGTGACATCACCATAGCCATTTTTCACTGCAGTGGTAATTTGGCGTGGGGTGGGCCTGCTGACGGTAGCTCCACATGCAACTTTGCCGTGAGCTTCCTTGGAGTGTGATCCATCACAGAATGGAGAACTCTTCTGCTTTGTGTTGCCATCCACAATTCAGCCCAGGTGGGCCGCTAATACACGAAGTGCCATACAGCTGTTAGTATGATTGCCTAAATTGCCTTTCCTATTTAAAATTTACAGTACAATCTCCCCAAGCAACAGCTACTAATGTCCCCAAACTCTGCTCTTATTTACCATGTGCTCCCTGGAAGCAGCCAAAAAGGCTAACAGACTGTTCTCTAAGGGACTCCAAGGATGAGGAAGTAAAATGCCAGCATTGCACACAGAAAAAAAAAAAAAAAGATTTTATTACAGCTGCTAACAATACACATGTCTAGCGTACTCAGCCTGTAATGCCTGTCAGCAAATGATGTCAGAAATCTACACACAGAATTTCTGGCCTACCTTCCCACCACTGTCAAGACTCTGCTGTAGCTTACATATGAACTGTTGAATGCCCCTCTCTTGATGTTAACAGATCAGGGGAGTGTACAGGCACATAGGTTATTTCAAGCACATAGATTCTTGTCGGAGTTAAGGCTCATGAAAATTAATCGGCCCTGCTAGAACTTTCCGATCCCAATGAAGTCATTTATTTATTTAACTGACAATGTTTGTCTTCAGCAGAGAGCTGTTGAGTGCGTTGAAGGAGCTTTGTCCATCGTGACAAATGCCATGTAGGGTGTGTTTACACATTTGTTTTTCAGGGCTTTGAAAGCACTTACTTTTTTGTAATATTGTAAAGCCTTCTAAAGAAAACAGTACATTAGTCGAATTAGTGGGCTGAGAACAGAAAGGCAAAAGCCAGATGGGAACCTTAACACATTATATTCTGTATATTTGATAAGTGAGAGTCACTACAGGATGAAACCCTTACCTAATACATCCTCTGTGTGTGTGGGGGGGGCGGTGTAGCTCTGTCTCTTGCTCTCTTCCCTAGTCATCAATCAGCCTCTCAAAGGGAACTGGAGCTCATTGATTAAGCAAGACAAGCTCTCCAAGACCCCGGGATCCTCATGTCTCCATCTCCCAGCAGTAGTGATAAATACCGATGTGCCTCCATTTCCAGAGTTTTGTGGGGTACTGAGAATCTGAACCCAACCCTTGATGCGTGTTCAGCCAGCTCTTCATCAACAAAGCCATCTCTCCACCAATTCTTTCCATAGCATTTAGCAGGATTTTTCACAGGGTAAACAGTTTTTGAATCAAATTTCCATATTATCGTGTTTAAAATACAGTCACAAACCAATTTGCCACCCCCCCAAATCTTTGCCCCATAAGCACTTCCGGTCCTTGCTTGCCCTGTATGCATGGGCTTAACATGTTTGGCCAGGGTGATGACTACTCCCTCTGGTGCAAGAATTTCTGCCAACTGAGAAACTTAAGAATTACCCCTGACAGAGCTCATGGCTTTAACCTCTATGAGAAATTTGTCAGTGTGTTATTAGAAAGTTTTCTTATCTTTATTCTATTGTTTCCTGCTCCTCCAAAACAGCTTTTACTCATTAATTATTTGTTTGTTTTATATGAAATATATTCAGTGGCCAAGCACTTCTGGGCTGTTCATAAAATTTAAACTAAAACCCAGCAGCTAAAATCCCCCTTAAACTATAATGGAATTACCAAGTTAATGGAGCAGTGTAATCAAGCCAGAAACAATAAATATAATGTGGCCTAAAATATGCCATGGGAACAAATGTCAATAGATATTGACAATTCTCCACATGAAAGCATGGCATTCATTATATTTATGCTCATGTTGTCATGGCTTTATTATTTTTACAGTCCAGTTATAGGGAGTGCCTCACAACCACAGTCTGGAGCCTAATAGAAATGAAAGGTACAAACAGTGTTCCACCTTCCAAAAGCATGCTATCCTGGGTGTTTAAAAAAAAATAGCACACATTAAAGTTCTCCAAAGGGGTTAGTCTATCAAAGTGCACAGACACCCACTAACACGCAGTGTGAAAAATGGGTCTTTAAAGCCTGGTAGAAAACACAGGAGTGTGGAAGAAAGGCTTTAAGTTATAAATATACTACAGGGTGCATTTGGCATCTCTTTTATTCTTCAGAGGGAAAATATTTAAACTCATGGAAGTCGGTTTTTTGGATGTAAGCATACAATTCTTCAGAATGTATGTAGCTTTTAACTTCTTCTAGAGTTTCTTATAATATCTGCTTGCATAAAATGTACTGTATGCCAAATTCTGGATTTAAGAACGAAAGTGCTCCCAGAGCGGATAGCAGGATGACCCTTTTGCTGTAAGCGTGCCCTGCCAGGATGAAGAGAGATAGCGGGGTCTCTACACACCGGCAACATCATCTTTAGATGGCACCACCTATTGGCTTCTTGTTCATGGATTAAGAGACTATGAGAAACTTTCAGAAAGCAAAGAGATAGGTTTTGCTATGATTAAGAAATATAAGAAATCATATTATTTGATCTATCTTCATTAACAAAACAATTTTAGCTTTTCCTTCCAAATTTTTGGTGATGAGGTCATTACTTTAAAAATAGTATCGGGCTAGCAAAAAAACAAGTTTTTTTAAGGGAAGATAAAAATGTATTATAATGAATGACAATTAATAAGTTGTTTCAGTAGATGTGAACACTGAGTTATTCTGGCTAATTGAACTTCTTTTAGTATTTTCTCCTTTAAAACTACAAAGGAAAATTGTTGAAATGGAATGACATACACACAGGAGTTCATTGAACTATTCTCTATGCTTTTTTGCAACTTTGAAGAGTTCTACTACAAGTAAAAATAACACTGCATATTAATTACAGAAAATTTGTGAAGTGAAAAAAGAAAAAAGAAATCACTGAAAGGTAGTATTTTAGGTAGCATACCTATAGTTTTCACACTATAATACACACACACACACACACACACACACACCACTTTATAGATAGAAACATATACATATGTGATTTGCAATGCACTATTCTCTCTTAAATTATTATGGTTTCTTATTATTGCAAATGATTTATTAATTTATTATAAATGATTTCTCAAGCACCTTTCTTTGCAACCACCTAAAATTTCATTTTATGAACCTTAATTGATTTCCAACATCATGCCCTGATTATTGGATATTAACTGTCTCTTTCCCCATAATTATTAAGAATTTTACATTAAAATGTATAGATTATATTTTAGATAATACAACTATACCTTTAAGACACAGTGGAGGAAATATAATTCCCAGATCAAAGGCCGGGAAGCTTAAAATTTTCTGGGAAATTTCTCATAGAAAGATACAGAAATGCTATTACTTCTTGTATTAGCCAGAGATAATCACCAGTGTCTGTCGCCCCTGCCACCATTGACTCTCAATCTTGCAAGCAACAAAATATGAATGACTTAAATTTCTTCAACCATTACTAATTTAATGCTGTCAACTTCACAGGATCTAGAATCACCTGTGAGATTGGCTTCTGGGCATGCCCATGGGTACACCTTGATTTTTTTTTTTTCATTACAATAGGAAGGCCCACCTACTTGGGTGTAGAACCATTTCCTGGCTTGGGACCATGAACTGCATACCTGGTGAAAGGAGCCCAAGGATCAAGCAGCGTGCATTCATTCATCCATCATTGCTCCAGCATTATGGTTTCTATGTGACTAGCTGCTTCAAGCCCTGGCCCACCTAGACTTCCCCATCATGAAGGACTGTACCTTGAACTGTAAGGTAAAATAAACCCTTTTCCCTTAAGTTGTCAGAGTGTTTTATCATAGAAAAAAAGGAAAAATACCTTTCACATTCAATTTTTAAAATGTTTCTTCTGAGATGTCCCATTTTTTTCAATGTGGGAAGGGAAATCTTGAATGTTTCTTGTGTGTATTTCCATAATTCCAAAAATGGGGAAAATTCCATAATTTCCCCACATTGGGATGATTTCTATGTGAGTACAACCATTCTCAATATACTAATTAACCTTTGGAAATGGCTTAGTTACTGTTCTATTGCTGTAAGAGACAGCATGACCAAGACAATTTATAAAAGGAAACAAATACTTGGGGGTTTGCTTACATTTTTAGAGGGCTAGTCCATGACTGTCATGGCAGACATGGTGCTAGAATAGTAGCTGAGAGCTCACATCTGATCCATGAGATGGAGATGGTAGGGTGGGGACAAGACTGGGTCCTGGCATTGACTTTTGAAACCTCTAAGCCTACCCACAATGACACATACGGCCGCACCACCAGCCATTCTTAAACAGTCTACCAACTGGGAACCAAACATTCAAATATATGAGCCTTTAAGAGGGCCACTCTCATTTAACAACTACAAAAGACAACATTGTGTGTGGGTTTTTGTTTTTATGCCAATACCATGCTGGTTTTGTTACTATAGCTCTGTGGTATAATTTGAGGTTAGCATAATAACTCCAGCAATTCTTTTATTATTCATGGTTGTTTTAGGTATCCTGGGGTTTTTGGGGGGTGTTGCTTTTATTGTTTTGGTGTGTGTGTGTGTGTGTGTGTGTGTGTGTGTGTGTGTGTTCCCATATGAAGCTAAAAATTGCTCTTTCAAGATCTGTGAAGAATTACATTAGAATTTTTGTAGGGATTGCATTGGATCTGTAGATTACTTTTAGTAGGATAGCCATTTTTACTATATTAATCCTATCTTCTGATATCTTCAATCAGGTATTTCCCTGATTTTTTTCTCAGTCTATTTGTCATTTGTATATAAGAGGGCTACTTTGCTGAAAGTGTTTATGAGCTGTAGGAGTTTCCCAGAAGAATTTTTTAGGGTCACTTATGTATATTATCATATCATCTGCAAATAAAGATACTTTGACTTCTTCCTTTCCAACTTGTATTCCCTTGATCTCCTTCAGTTGTCTTATGGCTCTAGATAAGACTTTAAGTACTATATTGAATAGGTATGGAGAGAGTGAACAACTTTTTGTTCATTATTTTAGTGTGATTGCTACATATGCACACATGTACAACAGGACACATGTGTATCACACACACACACACACACACACACACACACACACACACACACACACACAAATCAGGACTTAAAACATTGCCTTAGTTTGGATTTTTATTGCTGTGAGGAGACACCATGACTACAACAACTCTTATAAAGGAACTCATTTAATTGGCACTTGCTACAGTTTCAGAGGTTTAGTCCATTATCATGGTGGGACATGGCAGCGTACAGGCAGACATGGCACCAGAGAAGGAGCTGAGTTAATCCTACCTCTTAATCCATACAAACAGGAAGTGAATTGTCACACTGGACATGGCTTGAATATATATGAGACTTCAAAGCCCACCCTCACAGGGACACATTTCCTCCAAAAAGGCCACACCTACTCAAACTAGGTCACACCTCCTAATGGGTCCAGCATTCAAACACACAAATCTATGGGGCCATACCTATTCAAATCACTATATGATTGGGGAGGTCCTTCTGTGTATATGCTTGTCTTATTGGTTGATAAATAAAGCACTGTTGGCCAATAGAGAAGCAAGTTAAGCCGGGAGTAGGAGTCAAGGATGATTCTGGGAAATGTAGTAAAGAGAAGTCTTGTGATCCAGTCAGGAAGTGACATAGCAAGCAGACTCAGAATATAGGCAGGGACAAGCAGGAAATCACCCTCTTCCTCCTCCTATCTTCTCTGTGGGGTCGCCATGTGATCGCCAGCAAGAGAGGACACATATGACTGGTGTCCTGGAGAAGATAAATCCCTATAAAACATATAGATTAGTAGTTATAATTATTATTAGTAGTAGTAGTAGGTTGATAAGACTGAGTAGCAAGTAAAAAAATCCTAGTCATTGGCCAGCAGCATTGTACCTAGTATTAATCTCTATGTGTTATTTTGGGCACCCACGTGGCACTGGGGCTCGGGTAGCTGTCGGAGTTATTCTTACAACTATACACATCAATACTCATAAAACTGCCAAGTGCTTCAGATGTGCAGAGTGGGATTGGATGTGCTTCCCTGTAACAAGTTCAAGTCACATGGAATTGATGACAACTCATTAATGAGGAAATCCAATACACATGCATATGGTGTCATATTGAAGTCACCCTAACACTGGCTGTGCTGTTTATATAGACATCATTATTGTGTGCATGCATAGCTGACAGTCAGAGGTTGGTCTGTGTGCTTCCTCAGTTATTCCCCAATAGTATTTTTAGACAGACTTTCTCACCGAACCTGGAGCTCATCAATTTGGCTCAATTCCATGGATCTGCCTGTCTCTGCTGACCCATTACAGGAATTACAAATGTTCACCATGGCCCATGTATGGCTTTATACATGGGTGCTGGGCATCTGGATTTTATATTCTCATACTTGCATGGGGAGCCCTTTATCAACTGTGCCATCTCCCTAGTCTCCTGATTTTTTTTTGTTGTTGTTTAATCATGCAGAATTGAAACATTTATATGTTTTTCAAAGGCACGAAGATTGGATGAAAAAAATTACACACAAGAAAAACATCCCTAACACTCAATTTAACAGATGGAGGCCCTCCAGTATGTTCATGTGTGGATAATAGCATATTTCAGTACATTCTTTTAATTACAAATTGAAAACATGACTAACAATAGGTACTTTAAAAAACGAATATCAAGTTAAATATTAGTAGAACATTTGAATACAGCTTGCAGACTATTGCTTTGAGACACAATACAGTGTATTGTAACATGGGCTCTTAATTTGATAGTCTCGAGTTTAAATTCTATCACCTCCACTAAATAGCTCTGCAGTGCTGAGTAAATAATTAACTCGTTTAAGCCCGAGCAATCACATCTGGTGTGAGGTTTAAGGAAGATAGCACACGAAAAGGCATTTAGCCAGAATGTTGGTTATGATAACAAAAATGATAAGCTTTATTTGATTGAAATACTTTTTTCTCTCAGGCTTACCCTATCTGACTGAAAACTATAGCATACCTGAATCCCCCCAGCCCTTCACTTCTGACTCCTCAGTGGGGTTCTTATTTTTTCCCCACAGCACACCTCACTGTGATAGTTATCAGCCAGTGAATACAGTTTCCAGCTTTTAAACACTTCATATGATACCCAGCTCTTTGTGGATCTAAACTTCTCATGTACAGAAAAAAATACTTTCCAAAATAATAATTAGTGATTTTATCCACTTTGAAATGACATCTAGGCTTACAAACTCACATGACAGAAATTTCTAGGAGGGCAGAGGTTTGGTTTTGCTTGTTTTGGTCTAGTTTGATGGTCAAACATTTGTGACAATATCATGTAGGCATTAGTGCATAAGATTTGTTGAACATTTGTGTAGGACTGTAATCCTGGCTACTGAGAAAGCTGGGACAGGAAGATTGCATGTTCAAAGACAGCCTGGTCAAAGAAGCAAATTCAAGGTCAAGGTTAGCCTGGGCAAATTAAGGAAATGCCTTGCTACACAGAGTTGGCCATTTTAGATTGTCTCAAATTGTGAAGGACATTTCTTTTACTGGTGTTTTGTTTCTGGCTCTCAGTATAATAGTATTATAGAACATTCACCAGTGTATATTGAGAGTTAAAATCAAGCCTTAATGTTGAGTTTCTCTCTCCATATATAGAAATGGCTCAAAAGTCAGTTGTCTTTGCAACCTTCCTGAGTTAGACTCCAGCAGGAAGGATACATATGCCCTTCCCTGGGCATAGAGGGAAGGAAATGCTTGTCTAGTCCATGCAGAGTCCAGCAGTCTCCTACCTGAATATAAGAATTTACCAACAATTTTGTGGCTACAAGAAAAATGGACTTTCTTACCTATTCAAGGTAGGAATACCAGATCTGCCAATGGTTTCAGAGGATATAGCAGCAAGATGAAGCCAGAGTATACCATGTTTTATTGTAAGTTGTTCTTGGCTTCTAGACATAAGATCATGGTGTCCAAGCGCCATGGCTCTCCCAAGACAGGTAAGATGATGACCACATCCTGAGTTATCACACATCAGGACTGGGCTGGCCAGGGAAGGGTTACCCACCAGTCCTTTAAAACCTCTCCACTCTAGCTGCCTTACCCAGCTGCTGAAACACAACTAAGCTGCATGGTCAGCTCTGTATTTGTGACCATGACACCAAATATCATTAGAGAGTCAAATGGCTGAAAGAAACAAAAGACACCATCTTACCACTGTTCAGAAAAATGGTGCAGATTACAGGCCATCTAAGCAACCTTCCAACTAACCACTGGATGATTTTGGAACAAAAGAAGAAAACCCTAACCCCATGTATCTATGGCCAAAGTGTTGCCAAAGGTCAGGATGGTCCCAGGTCAACTGTCTACTGAATTCTGAACATCATTCTCTTCTATCTGTCTTTTCTTCATTTACTTTCCTCCCAATCTTCAACTTTGTTTTTTTTTCCTTTGCAAACAGTCTAAATTTATATGTTTAGTCTAGCATAATGAATTATTTAAAGATTGTTCTAAGAATAACATCTATATTACATGAAAATGAAAATTTTTTTTCCCAAGGGTTATTTAACCGGTCAAAAACATCACTTTATATAAGTTACTCTTACTATACTGTACCCAAGCCATTCCTGGATCCTGGTACCCACAGGCTAGCCACATAAAAGGGCATGATGTGGTCTCCATAAAATTATAAGTCAGAAAATGGCTGTCAGTCATCCACCAGCTCTGATCTGGGGCTTATGAAATATCAGCCAAAGCCCTATCTTATTTATGGATCTGGTCTCTAGGCACCCAGAAACAATCAATCCCCACCCTAATTAGAGATTCCCATTGTTGCAAGATGAAATGGAAAATAACACTATAAAGCTCAATGATAACTGAAATCTTCAAAAAGATGCATAAAGACATCTTCAACATCTGCAGTGCAGATGAGCAGCCCACCTTGAAGGCTTTTAAAAATGCATCTCATCTGCAAAGGACTCACGCAAGTGTTAAAAAATAATATGCAACATTTGTGATTGTACTGAGACTGCAGGTAAGCCTAGATGCAAGAGTATTTTCTATTGATTGATTAAATTCCTCATCTCCACTCTTCACTCTTCAAATATTTATTGGGACATACTGCAGACAGTGGAAGAAACGGCACCTTCAGCCCCAAACTCCAGCGCATGGAGTGAAATCATGAAAAGTAAGGTGTAAGAAGGCATCAGAAGGTGCTTCCTATTTCCATGGTGTAAACCCCAGTTTGGCAATCCTCTGCCAGATCCAAAGTCTTTTGAGCTACAAAAGAATTTTCCTGGAACTTGCTCTGTAGACCAGGCTGGCCTTGAACTCACAGAGTACTACCTGTCTATGCCTCCCGAGTGCTGGATTAAAGGTGTGTGCCACCCTCTGGGGCTAGAAGATGGCCCAGTAGTTAAGAGCACTGGCTGCTCTTCCAAAGGATCCAGGTTCAGTTCCAGGAACTCACATGGCAGTTCACCACTGTCTATAACTCCAAAATCTGACACTCTCATACAGACATACATGCAAGCAAAATGCCAATGCACTTGAAATAAAAATAAATAAATTTAATAAAAAATAATTTTCCATTCTCATAGGTCTCCTAGTGAGATACAAATACTCACTCCCAGTATGTGTTGGGCTACATTATTGCATACTTTCATTACTACTATATACTAGGGTTGCTAACCTACCAACAGAAAGATGCTAGATGAGTTAGACCAGGGAAGGTGGGAAGAAGAGGAGAGAGTCATAGAAGGTGAAATGGAAGGTTCCGATAAAAATTTCATGAACCCATCTCTGCTCCAAGGTGTTCCACGACACTGAGATGAGGTGAGTCAATGAGAGGGCCACAGAATCATGGGAGCTCATTCACAGTCCATCTGCCTCCCTGTCCATAGCCATGAGACACCAGGTCAGTTTGTTCATGCTCTGAGAGATTCAACACCTTCCTTCCTCTGCTCCAGTGTTTCTGGTGAGCAGCTGAGCCAGTGAGGTGACTTTGCTTCCCCAGATTCATAAACACGTATACACACCAGAAATGTTTAATAACAGTCGCATTGTGTATTTGCTGCAGGGAAAGGCTCAGGCAATGGATGCTTGGGGAAATTATATGGTAATAGAATTTTCGGAGATGAGTCTTCCTTAGAGATTATCTGGTGGTTTTTTGAAACTTTTTAAACCTCAAAATCCTTCCTTGCAGAATTTGCATGAAAGCTATTATGTAAAACAGATAAAACAAGAATATATATATATATGGGATGAATTGAGAGGTTCCATAGAGAAGGGGACAAATTTTGCTCAGTCAAGGCACTCACAGAATTTCCAAGGGGACAGATGCTCAAAAAAAAATGTATTTTAAGAGCAGAAGAGTCTCCTACTATTAATTAAGTGGCACAAAGTCACTTTTAGAGAGTTTTAGAAGGGGAGAAATAACGAAAATGTTTTTTAACTATGTGTATATGTGCATGCATGTGTATGTGTCTATGTATGACTATATGCAAATGATGCAATGCCTGCAGAGGCCGGAAGAGGGCATCTGATCCTTTGGTACAGGAGTTACAGGGGGTTGTGAGGTGCTGGATGTAGATTCTGGTAACTCAACTCAGCTCCTTTGCAAGAGTTGACAGTGTCCTTCCCTCTCTCCAGCCCTGGGGAAACCATCTAATTTAAAGTGAATGGAACGTTAGGTCTATCTGTCTGGCCCAAACCATGTCCTTAAAGCCTCAGTTTCTGCTTTGGCCATTTGGGCCAGTCTGTTTGCTGACCCTTCTAGAAAGAAGATGCAAGATTTTTTTTTTCTCTGATGAAGCATTTTCACACCATTTACATGTAGCTTGGGTTTAACTTGTCTTTGTGTTGAGTTATCGCTTCATAAACACAAATGAATGACTGCAAGACAGTCCTCAGCAACGTGAAAACAGTGATGAAACCGAAGTGAATAACGACTTACAGCTAAAAACAATTGACAGCACTTGCTTAAAAATACAGATTTTAAGCCTAAATAAGACGGCGCACTGTTAATCTGTGAACCACAAATGGTCTCGGAACAGCCACCCCTGCCAGGCACAGCCCCTCTTGGCTTCTGTGGAAGTCTAAGTCTCAGAACATGGGAGATTTTATTGAGGAGGTCAACGCTTCAATGGCCAGGATGAGTGCATCCTTGCATGCCCTTTGCTTCAGTTTCTGCCCTGTCTTACTGACGTGATGGATTGTGACCTACAAGTGTGAACCAAATGGACCCTTTCCACTCTTAAGTTGCTTTGCACATAGTGTTTTATCATAGCAACAGAATGCAAACTAGAACGTTTTCCTGACTAAAAATTAAATATGTGGATAAAGGAAATTAATTACCAATTAAATAGCCTTGTGTTTTCCTTTCTTGTATCAATCCTGTGTTATTTTAAGGCTAGCTGCAGTGTGCTATCTGAATTCCATCTCCAGGATCCTGGAGGATCCTTAAACTACCATTTAAGGGATGAATTGGGATG
Source organism: Cricetulus griseus (assembly GCF_003668045.3). Lineage (NCBI taxonomy): Eukaryota > Metazoa > Chordata > Mammalia > Rodentia > Cricetidae > Cricetulus > Cricetulus griseus. The sequence goes on from NW_023276806.1 coordinate 268,996,583, forward strand.
TTTCTGGCCTGATCCTCTGAAGAATGCCATGGGTATCAATTACTCATTGGAAACTTTAAGAATTATAGGGTTTGAACTCTTAAGATACTGTGGATCTCATTTGTGACATTATTTCATCTATTGTTGGAGAAACTGACTGATATTTAACAAGAACCAGGGAAGATAGAATCATGAAGAGTGAAGTTGAAATGTTAGCTGTTCTAAAAACCTTGAGATCGCAGAATCACTGGAATGGGTCACATATTGCTGTACAAGAATAACAGTGTTCACCATTGTATAAGCCTCTTCTTATGTTCTTGTGTGTTTCTCTCACTTTTCCTTGAACATGCAAACTATACTTGAATTGGAAAAATTCTGAAAACACTCATTGCCACAGGTGTGGAGACTGGGGCACTTTCATTACAAGGGTCTAGCTAAAGGATCAAATAACATCAAATCATCCTACATTTTATAAATGGGCCAAAAGTCAGAGAAGATTAAAAAATAAATATAAAACAAACAGATTACTGTGAACTCCATGGTCGGCATTTTCTTTTCCCTTCAAGTACTAAAATAACAGCACAAAGCTAAGAAGTGGCAATCTACTGGCTTCACTTAGAAGCCTTTGAGTTCAAGAGAGGCCTGAGCAGGAATCCTTAGCTGATCCATCCCTGGTGAGATGTTTTCCTCACTGGCATATCTCTTCCAAAGAAGTGGTAGGCTAATGTCACCCAAAATTACTGTAAGAAAAAAAAAAAAAAAAAAACCTTCAGACTAACAGGTTTTCAACACCATTCTATACTAAGGAAAAACACTCTGCCCCGTAAAATTAAATGACTGCCCCCAAACTCACTTCCCTATAAATTATAATATTAAATGTAGTAAGGCAAAATTGGAATTTCATGTTTCCTGAAGTAGCCCTCTTTTTACTGACTCCATCTTTAATGGAATAGTCCATCTACTTCTAGGGTCCAAAACTAGAAAAGTGATGAATAAAACTGTAAAACTTCAAAAAAAAAACCTGCAAAACAACTAAGGGGCAGCTAAATACATCTCATCTTTGGAGGAAACCACAAACTACTCTTAGGAGAAATAAATGTGTTTGCAGTTTAGCAAGCACTAAATTGCAGGAATGTGAGCCATTCAAACCTCACAGAAGGTGCCTAGCTGCATTCCATTTCTTGGAGTAAAGATCAAAAGGGAAAAAAATTAAACACATTAATGAGTTTGGAAGTTAGTGGCTCATATTAAGTCTGGCAATAACTACTATGAATTGACTACATTCTCACTAATTGAACATATTCTGTTACAGTCCTTTTAAAATGGGGTTGAAAGTCGTAACAATGTTTTTGAGTTTATACTTTGTATTGAAAGAACTCAGCCAGCCCCTTGAAAAGTAAAATTCCAAGAAAAAGCACTATTACAACCAGCCTGAAGAGATGGATGATATGTAAACTAAAGCAGAGAGGACTTGGGCTACGCCAAGACTTGGGTTGTTTAAACTGTGAGAACGCTTGAAGGAGAGACACAGTTATAAAGCTACATGAAGCAACACCTTAAATTTGCTCTGAAAGGCAACAGGAGAGATGCATACTGACTGGGTAAACTGGTAGCTTTGTACAGGATGGATCCAGTCAGGGAAAGTAAATACAAACACCAGTACACCAGTACTAAGAACACTAGGAAGTGCCAAGATCCCCTGAACTTTTCTTTTTCTTTTTATTTATTTATTTATTTATTTATTTTTGGTTTTTCGAGACAGTGTTTCTATGTGTAGCTTTGGAGCCTATCCTGGCACTAGCTCTGGAGCCCCGGCTGGCCTCGTGCTAACAGAGATCCACCTGCCTCTGCCTCCCGAATGCTGGTTCATTAGGGTTCCTTAATGCTGTGACAAAACACCATGACCAAAATGCCACTTGGGGAGGAGTTGATTTGGCTCACACTTCTATATCGTTGTTCATTATCAAAGGAAGTCAGGACAGGAACTCAAACAGGGCAGGTGCCTGGAGGCAGGAGCTGATGCAGAGGCTATGAGGGAGAGCTGCTTACTGACTTGCATACCCTACCTTGCTCAGCCTGCTTTCTTAGAGAATCCAGGACCACCATCCCTGGGATGGCCCCACCTACCATCGTCTGGGCCCTCCCCCATTGATCTCTAATTAAGGAAATGCCTTACAGCTGGATCTCATGGAGGCCTTTCCTCAACCGAGGCTCTTTCCTCTCTGATGACTCTAGCTTGTGTCAAGCTGACACACAAAACCCGCCAGTACAACTCACCCCTACTCAACTTGACACACAAACACATCTTTATTAAGCCACGGCTCCAACTTTCCTATTCACCCCCCAAGATCTTAAATAACTTTAAAAGTCCCACAGTCTTTACAAATCCAAACACATTAAAATTTCAGACCCCTTAAAATAGCCAATCTCTTTAAAAAATACAAAGTCTTTTAAAATTCAAAGTCTCTCAATTGTGAGCTCTAGTAAAATACTTTCTTACTTCAAGAGGGAAATTTAAGGGCACAGTCACCATCAAAACAAAGCAAAACAAAATCCCAGCCATCCAATGTCTGGGATCTACTCAAAAGTCTCTGGCCTCCTCCAAAGGGCTTGGGTCACTTCTCTGGCTCTGCCCTCTACAACACCCATGGCTTGTCTTCTAGGCTCTGGCTTGTTCCACTCCACTGAAGCTGCTGTTGGTGGTGGTCATCCCATGGTCCTGGAATCTCCAAAACACTGGGGCCTACTGCTGCAAGTGGGCCACACTTTCACCAATAGCTTCTCTAGGCTCTCCTCATGCCAAGGCTCAACTTCTTTGCATGACTGCTTCAATCTTTCAAAACCAGTACCACATGGTTGACTCATACACATTACCAAGTCCAGCTGCCACCATGGGGTACAACCTTGGCCACCTCTGGAACACAGTTTCTCTGTGCTCTCAGGAAACACCTCCCTGATTTCCCGTCAGTGATGCTGGTCTCTTCCTAATCATTGCTAGTTTCTTAGCTCCAGCCAACCAGCAGCAAGTGTCCCAGTAACACAAAGGTTTCACTTTAGTAGCTCTGGATTCTTGTTCATCAGAGCTGATTCTTCAGTCCTAGCTAACTAGAGCCAGAGACTCTTAAATTAAAATAACAAATTGTCAATACAGTCTAAACTTCCCTCTGAAACTTTGAAAGACAGGCCTCCAGCCTCTGCACTACTCTCGATAGTCCTATCTTCCAAGATCCCACAGATCATTCCACAGTGCTTTTAATATTCAATGGCTCTTCTAGACAAAGTTCCAAAGTCCTTCCACAATCTTCCCCAAAACATGGAGAAGATTGTGACAGCAATAACCCATTATGATGGTACCAACTTGTCTTAGGGTCTTCATTGCTGTGACAAAACATCTTGACCCAAGAGCAAGTTGGGGAGGAAAAGGCTTTCCTTGACTTACACTTCCATATTGCTGTTCATATTGAAGGAAGTCAGGACAGGAACTCAAACACAGCAGGATCCTGGAGGCAGGAGTTAATGCAGAGGCCATGGAGGAGTGCCACTTGCTGGCTTGCTTCGCATGGCTTTCTCAGCCTGCTTTCTTAGTGAATCCAGGACCACCATCCCAGAGATGGCACTACCCACCATGGGCTGGCCCCTCCTCCCAATGGCCACTAATTGAGAAAATGCCTTACAGCTGGATCTCACGAAGGCAATTCCTCAACTGAGGCTCCTTCCTCTCTGGTGCCTCTAGCTTGTGTCAACTTGACACACAAAACCAGCCAATACATTGTTTGATCTCTTTTGGAAAGCTTTGAGGCCAATAGCAGTTTTAATTTTATTTTATGCATGGGGGAACTGAGTCCGTTGTGTCTGGATTTGACAGTAAGCATCTTGCATATCAGCCTTCAAGCAGTAAATGAACGGTGTGGTGCATCCCACAGCCAAAGGAAATATTGAACAACTAAAGAATCAAAATATGTAGGATTGGTGTTGTAGCTCAGTGGTTAGAGTGCTTGCCAAGCACTCAGGTGATCCAGGGTCAATCTATGCGTTGCATAAACTGATATGATGCCCTTGGCCTTGATTGTAAGCACTTGGGAGGTAGAGGTAGAAGGATCAGGAATTCAAAGTCATCTTCAGGCTGGGCTACTAAAGACCATTTCAAAAACAGACAAAGTATATATGACTTGCATATATATATATATTATATATATAATATATATATATATATGTCACCTTCTTTGCATAATGTATCTGTAACCATATATGTACAATGTATATGAAACATTGTTTCCAGGGTTTGTGTTATGGAAATTTCAAACATGTACAAGAGGAGACAGTGTATTAACTCCATCTCTACAGCAATCCCAATTCCATCACCTCCCTAGATATTTGGGAGTAAGTTTCGGACTATCATCTCTATCACTAGCTAAATATGCATCTCTAAAACTAGGGTCAGTTTTTCCTTCTAAAGACCACAATGCCATGGTGAGACTTGAAAACGTTTCAAAAATTGCTTAAGACTAACTATCAATAGCCAGAGCCCCAATCACTTATCACCTCCCAATTTAAAATTAGCCTTCTGCATCACCAGAAATCGCTTCTTATGTTTTTCACTTTGCACTGTAATTCGAGCAGCAGGTGGCCTCATCCGGCCCCATGGGTGGGCGGGGCCTCGTCTCGGTTCCGTCAGCGACACTGGGTCCCACCCAGGTTGCCTAGGCGACAAGGACTGCTTCCTCTAGCGATAACATGGCAGGACTGTGGACCCCAGGGGCCACGACCCCCGCGGTGACTCCAGCAGACAGCACAGCTGACTCTGAGGTATGCACCCTCTTCCTGTCCGGGACTGGGTCCTTGGCTAATGCCAAGATCACTCAATGTCAAGGCCAGAGTCACCAGTAACGCAGCCGGTGATGGCCTGCAAGCTGCCTGTCTGATCAGAGGACCCCGGAAGCTCATCACAAACCCTGTAAGCTTACTCTGGAAAGTTCCATGCTCACACAGCCTCACAACCATGCAAATATTCAGTTGGAAAACAAACAAAACAGTCATCTCTGATCTTAAAGGAGACCAGTCCCTTTTGTAAGTGCCACTGATTGACTGTGACGATCAATCACAACTGATCAAACAGTGTTAAAGGCTGCTGCGATCTGAGTGGGTCTGTTTTAGATTCTGTTGTCACCAGGCCCTTTGCCAGGAGACAGGATCCAAAGCCCCTGAACTGACAGTGTGTTTCCTGCCTCCTGGCTTCCTGCTTCATCATGAAATTGTCCTTGGGTACCCCAGGGACCTCCTGCATAACACAATCTCTGTCATGTTAAGACGCCTTCTTGTACCAAGTCTCACTAAGGAATAAGGGAGGCATTAAGTCATTTTGCCTATGGGCTTAATGCCATGAAGCTCTACCTTAACTATATTTTTACTTATTTGTGGCTGGGTGGATGGGTGGATGGGTGGATGGGTGGATGGGTAAAAGCCTGCGTGCCATTGTGCAGTGTGGAGGTCCGAGGACCACTTGATGGTGCCTTTGCGGGTCCCAGTGCTAAAGCTCAGGTGTTCAGCCTTGGCAGGTGGTGTCACCATCTTGTGCTGAGTTTTTAACCATAAGCGTATCCGCTAAGCCAACTATGGGTTTTTTTAATGTTTAAATCTCCTTGCTGTGTCTATCAAATACTGTTTCTAGGATGTTATTTTTCCTTCCTTTTTTAAAGGCTCCGAAGAGTGAATAATGAAGTGTAATTAATGCAGCTTTGTTTAGCCCCCATATTAGTCTAAACAACCATCTTTATTCGGAAGATAAGTACTCTCTGTGGTCTGGGAAGTTAGGAAACATAAAGCCAATAATTCCATGCCTTCCTGTCTGACCTCCTTCAGGTCCCCCAATACTGCAGGCAGACCGCTAAGCCTTCAGGCTCTCCTATGAGCCTTTCTAAATAAAATTAGCATACATTAAATGCACATTTTAACCTGATAAACAGGATTCCAAGACCATTCCTCCCCTGTGATCGCAAAGTTAACCTAATTTTTAAACCAGCACAGGAAACCTCCCTATTACATTTTATGCCATTTAAACATATATAAGAACTTCTAAGACTGTATCATCTCCACGTGGGCACAATCAAACTTACCTGTGGATGCAATGCCCTCTCTAAGAATATTTAGTGATTTGAAGTTTAATGACTTGGTATTTCAGAATGTGTGTGTGTGTTTCAATTTTTATTAGCTCAATCATTTTTATTATTAAGTGACTGAAGAAATCCAGTTGTAACATGGACTCGCTTAGCAGTATTCCTTGACTAAGAATGAGAGTTAATATATGGAGTAGTGGACTCTCCATATTTCACCCCGGTAAAATTCATTTCTTGTGGCCCATAGCAAGATGGTCCACCATCAGGACCACCCATTTGGGCTATCTAGGGACTTTGAGGTTAGAAGGAAAACACAACAAAAGACACCCTTGCAGTCCTTTCCCCAAGGCTGCTGAGAGAAAGAACCTTGGATCAGATTCCCTGCAAAATTATCCTCCTTAGAGTTATCCACTTCAGGGTTTCTTTCCTGGCAAATTCTGTATCAAAATTTAATTAGACAGAAGACCCTTTAGTGGTGTGAGGCATTCAAGAATGAAATATTTCTTTTTTGGCTAAGTCCATCAGAAGTAAAGGACAAGCTTCAATCACCAGTGGTTCCCCATGTGTTGCCGATGTGACAACATCTAGAATTGAAACTGTTGTCCTTCACTTAGTAGGTGCTCAAGCAATTATGGTAGCACATTAAAACCATGGCAGCCTGCCAGGTGCCAGATGAGAAAACTCAGTCTCTTCTAAACAGCAAACCTTCAAGTTTCTGCACTTTCAATACCATTCCCAGAAGTTAATTTGTGAGACAGGGTCTCTTATGAGGATGTGAACCTCACAAATTCCTCAGGAATTGTTTATCTCAACCTTCCTAATGCTGCACCCCTGTCACACAGTTTCTCACCTTGTGGTGACCCCCCAACCATGAAACTATTTTCACTCCTACTTCATAACTGTCATTTTGCCCCTGTTATGAATCATAATGTAAATATGTTTGGAGTCAGAGATTTCTCAAAGGGGTCAAGACCCCCCAGGCTGAGAACTGCTGCTCTAGGCTAACTGGCTGTGGAGCTCCAGGGATCTGTTTGTCTCAACCACTGGGATTATTAAAGCACACCATGACCTGGCTTCTCATGTGAGTTTTGGGGACCTAAACGCAGGTCGTTGTGACTGTGTGGCAGGCCCTTTACCCACTGAACCACCTCCCCAAGCCTTAGTCTGTCCAATTCTTAGCAGGGTTACACCATTTTATATTCTGTTTTACAACTAGTTTGGGAAGGTTCCCTTCGAAGTCTTCACGTCTCCCAAATGTCTGTATCTTCCTATAAGAATTTAAAAGTTATCTTGTAAAGTTCTGGGGGGAAACCCCCACTGGGATTCAGAATTGTCTTTGCATCACATTTATTATGTGAGAGGAATTTCAGTTCTTGAATTTGAAAGAGTTCCTAATAAATTTCTTTTTATCAGTTCTTAGCCTGCAAGTTCTGACAAAGTTGGAGGAATTTTGTGGTAATTCTTGTGCCTTTGTTATACTCAGAACAAAGTATAATTTAATCAGGTTTGGGGGCATTTCCATTTCTGATTAGTTTCTCAAACAGAGAAGAGAAGCTGGCGTTGGATATTTATGTGATGTGTAACCATTTTACCAGGTTTCTCAGCTGAGTGTTCGTATAACGTCAGCCTCCTTAAGGACACTATGAGGTAATCTTCAAATAAAGGCCTTTTTGTTCCTCTGGGTCTACTGCTCAAGCCACATATTTGACTTTCTTATCTTCTAACTGTAATGGAGGAGAATGACTCTCATGTTGAATTACGGTGAGGTTGCTTGTCGGGATCCCATCTCCAGCTTTTGGTTCTACAGCATTGACTACAGCTATCCCAACTTTTGGTACTATGGTGGCTGCAGCAATTTCAGAGATACTCTGTCTATCTCAGTTTTCTTTTTCCATTTATATTCACCAAGTGTTTCGATGCTGAGTTTAGAAAGCACCTAGTGGGCATTTACGGAGCAGTCACAGAAAGCGAGTTGAGTTCGACATAAACTTATGTCCCCTTTTGTAGTGATGGTTCTGTCTGGGTGATGGGCCATTATCTCTTGATCTCAGTGGGATTCATCTATTTTTAACTCTGACCACACAGTCCAAACTCATTAGTGCTTTGGGTTTCTATATTCTATTACATTCTGTGATTCTTTGGGTTCTTCTATCCACATTCTAGATGTTCAGCTTAAAAAAAAAAAAAAAAAGAGCTCTTTTTTTCCTTTTGTTTTTTTTTGGGGGGGGATTGGTTTTTCAAGACAGAGTTTCTCTGTGTAGCCCTGCCTGTCCTGGAACTCACTCTATATTCTGGCCTCAAACTCACAGAAATCTGCCCCTGTCTGTGCCTCCCTAGTGCTTGAATTAAAAGTGTACACCACCAGTACCCAGCCCAAAACAAAACAAAACAAATGAACAACAACAACAAAAAAAAACCTGAACTCTTAATAGACTAAAATTATTAACCTAGATTTTTATTAAATGTAGAACTTCAGGATAATACCACATAGGCAAGTGAACTTTACAAAAGGTAGAAACCAGTTTGGATCCTGTTTGGTCAGATCTATTCTCTCCTTTATCCCACTAAGTTTTAACAACATATTTTCCTAGGAGATCATCCATTTCCTTGTGTTTTCTAATGTTTTGCTACCTGCTGTGGCAGACATTCACTTTCTTTATTCTTTAAATAAAGAAGTTGCCTTTTTTAGTCATATCTTTAAATAGCTAACTATTTTACTTGTTTCTCATTCCTTTAATTACTTATTTTCTTTTAAAAAAATAATTGGTCTCTGAGCCCCGTGGGAAGATCCCAGTGAGAGGGGTGAGGTCCTATCCAGCTCAGCATCTAAGAAGTGCCAGTACCTAGTCAATCTAGACAGGGGGATGCTGCAATGGGCCACACTGATAAAAGCAAAGTGGGTGCAAGAAATGAAATGGATCAAATTTTCAAATAAAGACAGCATCAATACCCCTGATTTTTCTCTTGCCTATTACTCCGATGCAGTTTAACTCCACACTGCTCCTTAGTTCGTTTATTTTTAGGCTTGAAGGAAAAAACTTTCCAAATCTGGCATTTGTAGACAAGCTCATGTTTCTTCTGACTGGGAAAGCCCTCTTTCCTAATCAGATAAATCCGTAATCTTTTCCTTTCCATGACGCTTTCTAGAGGCTCGCTCTCCTATGTGAAGCTTTCCCAGCAATGGGTGCAGGTATTTTCCTAATAGCCCATGTTCTAGGAAGAAAACATGTTTACAGATGTGGAGTGTTCAGGTGACACTGGAGGACCAGAAGTCAGACAAAAGATTATCTGGTAAATAATAGGAGGCTTAAACTGTTGTTTTTGGAATGGATGCTAAAATCCAGCAGTAGGTGGGATGAAGTGAGCTCACAGAGCAGTGTGGCCACAGAGCTGCCAAACTAGAGACACGGCAACACAGAAAGCCACAGAGACAGGTGGGCAATTTTAGCCTGTTTATGAATCACCATTGTATCTGGAGGTTGTAGATGACAGAATGCATGCACTGAAAGATTGAAGACTTTTACTCACCTAATTAATATTCTTTTTAGTGCAAGGCAGCAGAGAAATAAAAAAAGGAAAAAAAGAAAGGAGGATGGGAAGGAAGCTTCATTTAGAATAGGTACAGAAGCATGTATTTTTAAAATGCTGCTATTATGAACACTAATACTAATAAAAGAGGCAAGCTCTGCTGAAAGATGATTGTCTTAAACCCCCGAATTTTAGTAAAAACATGAGCACTGACATCGGGCATCATTGCCAGGGCTCTGACTGTCAAAGCATGGATATTATTGGATTCTCTTTCATATAGTTCTGTCTGTCCTAATCTTTTTCTATACAGAATTTTTCTTGTCAAGTAAATTGATCTGTATGTCGGTATCATTCACTCCCCATGTACTTCTCGCCCTGACTCATTGTGGCAGACCTGTGAGTACCCAAACATGGAAAAAGAAATGATTTAAAAAAAAATTCGAATCCAAACTTGAGATCAAAGGAGCTGACTGAAGTCTTAAAATTAATCAGCAGTCCGACCATGACCTTGTCTGCATCTCCTCTAAATTCCCACTTCTTCAACACTCTCCGAGCAACCATGCCATGGAGAGATGAAGATGAAAAGGCAATTCCACTCACAGTTGTTCTACTTTGTAAGCTTTTGGGGGTTATTTGCCATCTTCTTAAATTCAGGACCTCCTCCAGCATGCTGCAGTGTACACAGATCACTGGATTCCATCTCATTCCTGACGCCTGTCCTGGGCACTACTGAGAGCTGTTCGCCCAGGGCTCTGGTTAGGCCAGTCCTGAAAGGCCATTCATGGGGTCCCTGTCTCTGTACGGTCCATTCACATCCCTGTCTTTGTCGTTGCTTAGAGACTGAATGCCCTACTTACTACAGCTTATTTGTCATGTTCTTTTCTCTTTGAGATATTCCTTTCTGTTTTTGAGAATTTCATAACACATACAATATGCTCTGATCAACTCCACCTCCACCCCTGTCCCCAGCATGTTCCAAGTTTTACTTACCTTAACTACACACAACCACCTCACCCCCTGAGCTACAGTATGAGCCCTGCTGCTTTCTAATGGAAAATTTCAAAGCTAATACAATCTCTATTGGTTCGGTGTTTGTAACTTAATATTAAGTTGTTATACCGATGCACTATTAACGTAGGATGAGTAAATTAAGAACCCAATGTTGATCTCCTTGGGGCAAGCAAGTCTCTCCTTGGCTTTACCCTCTCTTGAGCCTGCAATTCAAAGAGAAACACATAGACAGTCGGTGTTTGCTGAACTGTAAAGCAGCCCTTGGTTCTGCACATGCCCAAGGATAGACTTTCTGATTGTGTGACTTCTTGGTGGAGAGACACCACCAACATATCGGCAGAAAAGAAAATGACTAAGGTTTTTATATCATCGGGGCTAGGATACAAAATACACAATTCAGATAAGCCATTCTGTTTTGTTTTTAATAGAAAAACACTGAATTCCAGGAGAATGAAAAGATCCTTTCTCAAGATTTGCTCTCACCTGACCAGATCACTGACCTGCTGAGCGAAGCTGACATGGATGGAATTCAAGAGTAAGTACTCCAGAGTCTCAGTCAACTAGACCTTCATTGCTAAGTGAAGACAGAGGTGCACTATTGGCACTTTCTAAGCTTTTATTTCAAACTATGCACTACTATAGTGTTTACTAAAAAATCTCAAGCCTTAAGAACACTCTCTCTCTCTCTCTCTCTCTCTCTCTCTCTCTCTCTCTCTCTCTCTCTCTCACACACACACACACACACACACACACACACACACAAATGCAAAGATAATTGACCTTTCTTACAGATCTGCAGCCTTTCCTGATGAGGGGCAGGCATTGGCAAACTATTAATGCTGACCAAGAACCCCCTGTATCTCCCCTGTGCCCTCTTCTGTGTCTCTTCCCTTACATTAAGGAAGCTGTCAATGTGCCCCATAATCCAAAGGACATCCTTCTACAACATTAATTATAGCCATACAATATAGCAAATATATTAATAACATTAATAGTCAATTAGGTTCTTGTCTTGGTTTGGGTTAATATTGCTGGTATCAAACACCATTGCAAAAGCAAAATGGGGAGGAAACCATTTATATAGCTTACGCTTCCACATCACTGTTCATCACTGAAGGAAGTCAGAACAGGAACTCAAGCAAAGCAGGAACCTGGAGGCAGGAGCTGATGCAGAAGCCATGTAGTGGTACTGCTTCCTGCTTGCTCTTCTTGACTTGCTCAGTCTGCTTTCATATAGAACCCAAGACCACCAACCCAGAAGTAGTCCCACACACAATAAGCTGAGACCTACCCATCAATAATTAATTAAGAATATTCCCTATAGACATGCCTGCAGCCCAATCTTATGAAGGCAATTTCTTAACTGAGATTCCCTCCTCTCAGATGGCTTTCATTTGTGTCAAGTTGACATAAAACTATCCAGCACAGTTATGATTTTTGAAATTCTGCGTGCTAGCCTTTTACCAGTGACATCATTTATAAGAAACAATAATGCTAAATTCTAGGCTCTTAGGACATGTGTTTTAAAACGTAGGTAGGACTGAATTTGTCACAATAATTCTAACATCATGCTGTCTGGGGCATATAGTACCAGGGCATATCATTTATTTAGAATATTAGTTTGCTAGTCAACATGGTTTCCTTAAAGATGTCTATGAGTGGTTAGAAAGGTAACCTCGTGGCTAAGCCGTCACCCACAATTTAAAACAAAGTTATCCCACCTTGAAATGGAAACCTGCTTAGCTATGGGAAGTCAGATTGGGCTTGTGTGCCTGGAAATCTGGTCTTTGCAAGCCAGTACTCAGGACACAAGCAAGGTGTCACAGACCATAATGAACATATAGACAATGACTCCGTCGGTAGTGACCACAAACAGATTTACAAGTGCTATGGCATTGACGTGATTTACTCCTGAGAAGGAGCAATGGCAGATGCCCTGAATGGGAGAGGAATCTGAGAAGGCTCATCAGGAGCAGGCAAATAACACCTACAGCTATATCCCAAGGTGCACTTCACCTCCGATGCTTGCAGGCTCCACTGGGAAGTGATGGCAGTGACTGGGCCCAACTGTCTACTGTCTTCATCTTCCAGAGAATCGGTCAGAAAATTAAAAATTCCCCACCCATTTTAAATGATTTCTCATAACACTTTTTACCATTTCTACATAAATAAATATTTATTGGAAACTGTGATTCTTAGTGCAGGGATTGATTTAAAAAAAAAAAAAAAAAAAAAAAAAAAAGCATGAAAGCATGTCCCAGATGGATCCCCGATGCCTGAGTTTGAGCCCTGACCTATATAGTAGAATGAACTCCAGTAAGTTGTTCTGTATTCTGTACATGTGCTATGGTGTGTGGACACCCTCACACAGAGCCATACACACGAAGGGTAAACAAATAAATCCAAACAATTTTAATAATTGATGTTTAAAAATCACCCATGGTGTTAGTAATATCCATAGTGACTTTGTGTGAAATGGTTTTCTCACTTGCAGGTCACTATATGAATGTGATCTTTGTCAAGTAGTCAGAACTAAGGCATAGTAATACAGTGCAAGCGACAGATATTCACTCCAGCTTCCAATTTACTTGTACATAAAATGTCAACATTAAACATACCCAACATTTAGTATTTAACAGTAATTAATATTAAATAATATGTTAGTTTCTAGAGCCGTGCGTTTTTACTACATCGTAAGTTGTGCTGTGGTTATGTACCTACTTTATAGAACACAAATCTTTTTTTTCAATTATTGACTGCCCTTCCTTGATAAATATCCAAATTCAGAAAATACTTTTAAGCACCGGGAGGGCATATGAGGAACAAGGCACGGGACACAGCCAGTGTTGCGGCAGTCAGAGCCACACAGTCAGGGACAGAAGCATAGGCTGGCCACCACATAAGTTCATGGCCAGCCTGGTTTTCAAAGCACATCCAGAAGAGCCAGGTCTACCTGGCCAGGATACAAAGACACAAACAAAACCAACAGAACATGCCACAAAACTTAGAAACATAGGAGATATGTAAAGTAGCTGTGTCGTAAAAGCCCGTTGACATCTCCAGTGAGCCCAATGATCACATCAAGGAATTGCATGTTGAATTTTGGGACAGCGTTTATCTTAGGAGCCATTTTCTTGTGTCTTTAAATATCATTTCTGTAACAATAATCTACATGTATTTGCAATCATTTTCAATTTAAAGCAGCATTATTGTAAGGGATGGTTATATATTGTTCAAAAAGACAGTAGTATAATTTAATTATCCTCTCCCAAGTGACCAAAATAGTCCCAGATCATGCAGTTTGAAAAGCTATAAACCTACTTAAATAAATTGCAACAAATCATCATACTTTCCCTACATTTCACAATTATGAATTTTTTTTTCTCTATACCAACAGGCAACCCGAGAAACATGAGGGATTATTCAAAATACATTCCAAAATAGACTTCATATGCCTGGTGTTCTTTTCATGACTTTCTAATGTATGCTACCAATAATATTTTATTTATATGCAACTCAGCAGTACTTACAAATCTACCCCGAAGTTTCATTAAAAAAAAAACAAAAACAAAAACAAAAAAACAAGAGAGGTCTGCAGAAATGGCTTAGTTGTTAAGAGAACTGGCCTTTTTGCACAGAGGACCTGGGTTCGATTTTCATCATCCACATGGCAGATTAACAGCCATCTGTAATTCCAGTTCCAGGAGATTGGATGCCATCTTGCAGCCTCCCTCAGGTACCAGACATACAAATAGTGCTCAGACACACATGCAAGCAAAATGCCCATGTAAAAATGAAAAAGAAATTTTTCTGTAAACTGTAAAACTGGCAGAAGCTAGTTAAAAATTACTTTATAAACGAAGAAGTCACACGGAGCCTTGGTTTTCTTTGATTGCATTTTTGGAAACTGAGTCTGACTCTAGTCATCAAGGCTGGCCTCAAGCTCAAAGAAACACCCTTGCCTCAGCTTCTCAAGTGCTGGGCTCTGGGTTGTGCATGACCACACCAGGTCTATCAATGCCTTCTAGTAACTTTCAGTAGCCAGACTTCCCTGATCTGCTAATCTGGTCTGCACAATTGGTTTCTGCATGCTGATACACTTCGGAGGGGCAGGCATTCCAAGCTCCAGAGCATGAAGGAGTGATGAATGATGAGATAGTTTGCTGACACTCTCAATGAAGCAAAGCAAACAGTTCCATCACCTCTTGCCAAGTCACAATGTCCTGAGATGCCACTGACTTCCTTTCCCTTGTGTGAATCAGCCTACACTATAGGTGTGGCTCTCTGTCTCTGTCTCTCTCTGTGTCTCTGTCTCTCTTTGTGTGGCTCTCCTCTCTCTGTCTCTATCACTCTGTGGCTCTCCTCTCTCTGTCTCTGTCTCTCTGTACAACTCTCTGTAGCTCTCCTCTCTCTGTCTCTGTCTCTCTTCTGTGGCTCTCCTCTCTCTGTCTCTATCTCTCTGTGGCTCTCCTCTCTCTGTCTCTATCTCTCTGTAGCTCTCCTCTCTCTGTCTCTGTCTCTCTTCTGTGGCTCTCCTCTCTCTCTCTCTCTCTCTCTCTCTCTCTCTCTCTCTCTCTCTCTCTCTCTCTCTCTCCTGTTCCATCCTCCTCTATGACAAAACTGGTCAGTAGACGACACAGAAACTGTGTTCCAGCTGTGACAGTGTCTTGATTTCCTGTAGCACTTCCTTTGGAGTGAAATGCCTGGAGGAAGAATAGAATCTGTGGATACTAAGCCCTGAGGGTCAAGTCAAGGGAGAGAGCCCACTGGCATTAGGGGGAAGGAAGGGGAGAGAGATGGGGCGGATGTCTGTCAAAGCTGTGGTAGAGGGAGGTCAGGGAGTGGGCACCAAAATATACTTGTAAAAGTTGTTGAGTTCATTCAAACACAAGCATTAAAAAATAATGAAAACAAAAAAAAAGGAGCATGTGCATGTATTGAGGTCAGATATTTACTTAAGAATACACAGAATGCAGATGGCAGATGAAGGGAAAGTTTAAAGAAAAATCAACAGAAGTGACAGAAACGTTAACCAACAGCTCAAGATTAAAGGCTGGATCGATTCTGCAAACCAAGAGATTACAGAGCCAGTAAGATCTGTACATGAAGGAACTCTTTAAGCTGAAAGAAGATACTGTGCATAAAGAATGAAGTTAATGTGGAATCTGCTTTGCCGAAAATGAAGTCAGTGACGGCAGAAGATAAATGTAAGGAAATTCATAGCGGTGCATGTGTATCAACCGGATGGGAGGGTGTTGGGTTACACACCTAACATAATGAACCAGAAAAGGATGAAACTTCACGCAATACACGCTTGGTTTTCCTGTTTTAGTGCAATGAAACTGAAGCATTTCATGTGTCCAGCGTAAAATGGCCCAGGGACAACGAGCAGGCAGGCCCCTCACATTTCCCTGTCAGGAATGGACAGCAGCTCTCTGAGGAACAGACAAGTCATCAGAATCTGGTTCAAGGAAAGAATGTGATTTCAGAATTGAATTCAAGCAGGGATTGTTCAGGATATTTTTATATAAAGAACTCAAAAACCTCGGTGTCCTGTGATTTAATCGAAAAATTGACCTATTACCACAGGAAAGATTAATCAATTCATTGATGCCTCTAACATAATAATAACCGAGAAAACTGCCAATGAGAATTGTGATCTAGAAGAAAATAAAAATGAAAAAATCCCTGGCAGTAAGCACACGATTCATTTGAAATTAAAATAAAGGCAAACAGGATAATTATAAACTAGAACAACTATTCTAGAGCATTCTGGTAAAAATAAGTATGTGCATGAGAGGGAAATAACCCAATTTTTTCCTTTCACAAAAATAAAACAATTTCAGAATGCTTTGTAAAACTGCATTCCAAATATAAAGGGTCAATAGTTCTCATCACACAAAAAATTTCTTAGAAAATCATCTGTAAAAGCAACCAAATAGGGTTTGGGGAGATAGCTCAGTGGATCAAGCGTTTACCCTGAAGGCCTGGTGACTTGAACTAGGAGCCCCAGCAGCCATGTTAAAGATGGGCAGTCATGGCAGCTACCTATGATCCCAGCACCTAGAGGCAGACAGCGGATCTCAGGACAAGATGGCAAGCAGTCCTCTGACCTCTGCGTGCATGCACACAAACACATTAGAAATTTTAAATGGATGCAGATACATAAACACTGTATGTATGCACATATCTATCTCTCTCTCTATATATATATATATACATATATAATGTCACTTTCAAACTCAAATATGAAGTCAACTTGCTCCTAAGTCTCCTGTTATGTGATATTTTAGATAAAGATTACAAGACAGCTGCCAGGAGCAATAAAAGCTACTAATTTATTTGTTTGACTTTTGTACAGTGGAAGAAAAGCTAACTTGTCCTTATGAGTTAATAAAGTAATAGGGCACCTACAGAAAAACCCTTCTCTTAGACCAATGTAATAGACTCAATAGCATTGTCTGCCACTGTGGGAAGGGGAGGGGAGATGGAATGTTTGCTTAAAACTCATCAGGCCTCATGTAGGGTCTGTAGTTTCTCCTGATAAGGCTGCATTTGAGATGGATATTGATTTGTTACACGAGTGTCAGAAAAAACCTTTTTACTTTTAAACCTGTATTAATTATCACTCGTTTAAATATGGTGAAGAACAAGGGCCCCCCACTTGAAGATGGCGGAGTGAATTTGCCACACACATACCATCTCCCAACTCGTCTTAGGAAATGACATACAAGCAACAAGGACAACCAATGAAGCCATTGTCAAGACAGGAGAATGCTGAAGGCCAAGCCATGAGCTTTGAAGGTGATCCTCAGATTATCACAGATCAGCTGAATGTGCAGGAGACAGTTGGAGAGAGATACACACAGCTACAGGTGTTAGGACAAAGGAAAGGTACAGGACACTTCCTGGAGGAAAGACCCCTGGATTTTCCATTTGCAGTGTAGGGCCTGGGTGTGCATGAATGGGGTACACATCTGTATTACAGACTGTTTATGTCACAATCAAATAAGTCTATGTTTTTTTTAAATCTCACTAATCAAGACAAAAATAAATGTTAGAAGAACTAACAGAAAGTAACTCAACACAGGAAATGCCTATGAGTTGGTTATCAGGACACAGGAAGTGCCAACCACTTTGTATCATGGCACAGGAAGTGACTACCAGTGTTGATATAATGATCCAGGGAGCATCTAATAGTCTGGATCATAGGCAGGTCTCCACACCCAGTTCATTTCCTGCAAGCAGCTGTCCACTGTTTAAAAATAACTAACACATAAGGTCTGTGTCTGCCGAGACAGTGACAGGATGTAGAACAGGACAAAGCCACCATCAGAAAGATGTGAAGAGGGACATACAGAAAATACAGGTCAAGGTTGTGTCAGATTTTTTAAACTTATGGAGCAACAAGAGCACAAAACAGACTTAACAACAGCTGGAGGAAGAGATGATGGAAACGAAAAGGCTAGAAACATCAGAAGAAAAGTGTGGGAAACATAAAGATATGACAGCGGCCTACAGAAGGGATAACCGCTTAACTTATCCTGAGAGAGAAGTCATAAGAATCAAACTCAGGGAAAGGAAGAATGGTTGGGAAAAAAAATAAATGTATCTGACAGAAAAGCAATGAAAGATGAACGGCTTGTTTTCTTTACAGAGGGAAAAAAAAAAGAACACAATATGTAACGATCTGTTGTCAGAAATGGATCAAACTAAAACAGCAGATTGCTTTGTAGAGAGGTCCTGGCTGGAGGTGTGGCTGAACTGGTAGGAAGAGCACCCACTTGGCCTAATCCCAGAAACAGCAATGGGACTGAGGCAGGGGATCAGAGGCGATAGGTCATCTTTGGCTGCATGGAAAGTTCCAGACTAGCCTGAGCTGCATGAGGCCTGTCACACACAAAAAGAAAGGGTATTGAATTTTGAATTTCAGGAGGAAGAAATGCCAGGTATTGAAGGTATGAGAAGGGGAGACAGAGAAAAGAGAATTGAGACAGGAGTGAGGAGCACCCTCCCATCCATTCCTTGCCATTCTCTCCTTCCTCCCTTTCCTCCTTTCCCTTTCACCTTGTGGATTCTGATATGACTGAATACTCTAAGGTGAAAAGCATTCTAGAATTTTCATTAAACTAGTTGCTTCCAAGACTTCTCGGGACTGTTCGCTACTTACTCCCACTTACTGTCTGCATTTTTCTTTTTGTCACAGAAAAATGAAAGTGTTTCTGAATTTTAAAAATCTCCGGACTTGCTTAAGAGATGCCATTCTCTTAGACTACTATGTGTCCGGGTTCTTTTGGGCCAAAACCATGGACTTTTCCATCAACCAACATTCAAAATTCATGACTTTGCTGGACTTGTTACTGCATAATCTTCAAAGTAAGTCTAGTCCCCCTCTGTTGTCCAAACGAGGGGGGGGGACGCCCACGGGGTGAGGGGATCGGATGTAGTCCCAGTAAATTAATATTCGAAAGCATCTTGGCTTTCTTTGGTGCATTTCCTTTAACGAGAACTGTGGCTTTGTTTCCTGGATACAACAGGGACAGCTCATTTCTCAATGAATGGTAAATCCTCAAAGATCCTTAGTAAGACTAATGTTCTCTTTGTTGATTCGCCAAAGTTATTCTAATTAGTATTCCCCGCACCAATCACACTCCAAATACCATAGGATATTCTGTCATCTTTGTAATTTTCTACATATCCGAAACTATGGTGAAACCCAAACTCAATTTAATCTATCTTTAAAAGTAGAATACATAGCACAAGGTAAAATAGGGAAGCTCTCTGCATATTGTGGGACAAGACTCCATATTAGCAGAGTAAAAGAACATGAAGAACTGTGCCCTTTTCTTTATAAAAGATAAAAACTAGAATGTGTGTTTCTATTTGTGAGCATACAGGAGATGAGAAAATTATGGGGAAGAAATATGAACAGTCTGTAAAGCCAGGCATCAAGGGAGGCACACATTAGAATACTAGTACTTGGGATCTAGAGGGTTGGGGGAGGGGTGGGATTGAAAATCTAAGACAAATTTAACACTCAGCAATAATGCATCTCGGTGGTGGCACACGCCTTTAATCCCAGCACTCGGGAGGCAAAGGCGGGAGGATCTCTGTGAGTTTCCAGGCCAGCCTGGTCTACAAGAGTTAGTTCCAGGACAGCCTCCAAAGCCACACAGAAACCCTGCTCGAAAAACAAACACACACACAAACAAAAAAGCATCTTAATTTAAAAAAAAAAAAAGGCAAAAGAAAAAGTAAAACTCCTTCTGGGGAGGATGTGGAAACTGAGGTGTGAGCGGAGGGGGCTAGAGAAAGCCTTTTCAGGGCAGATCTGCACATCAAGCGAAACTTGAATACGTCAGTCACAATGAAAATTAAAGTTTCAAAGGATGTTTGATGTGGCTGTCATAAGCTGTGCAACTTCTGAGCAGGAGGAGAACATTTACAAGAGCAATTTGAGCAACTATTTCCAGCTTACACCTTTCCCACACCTCCCAGCCTCCCGGCGGCCTTCAGCTGAGTCTTGTGTGGTCCATACCAGTTCGAACCTGCACTTCCGACCCTCCAGCAGGCTTCAAGAAGCTAAGTCAGGAAAGAGTGAAAGTGTCTGTGCAAAATGAGTGGAAAGCAAACAAGCTCATGTATACCTCCAGTCCAAAAAAAAAAAAAAACAAAACCCTCTCAGCCATTCCAACGAAGTATATTGTGAACAAAAAACACAGCTTCTGCTGGTTGACACAGCAAGGAGTTAAAGTGTGTCTGCAAGGGACCATAGGGGCCTGAAGATGAAGTCATCATGCCACACTCCACCACAGCTACATCCCAGGTTTATGGTTGTCAAGTAGCCCAGTCCACAGGACACCCACTTTTGGACAGTTAGGTTTCGGACTTGGTCCTTGCCCCAAATCTGTGTTTCATGTCTACAAGACATTCTGCTGAGGGCCCACCTCAAATCAAACTGGATCATCTCAAAGATAGAAAGTACAGTTCAGAGACATCTTAAGATTATGCTTTTGCACCGGGCGTTGGTGTCGCACGCCTTAAACCCCAGCACACGGTAGGCAGAGGCAGGTGGATCTCTGTGAGTTTGAGGCCAGCCTGGTCTATAGGCTCCAGTGCTCCACAGAGAAAAACCTGCCTGAGAAACAAAAAAATAAAAAAATTTATAAAAGAATACGCTTTTGCTTTTGTGGTTTGTACCCACTGAAGGCAGAAAATATTGCTGAAAAAAGAAATCACATCTGTTAAACAAGTCCAGACATTTCGTTCTTATCAGCATTCTCATTCAACAATGGACCCCAGCAAATAATTTATGCATTGTTATTCAGAGAGAAAGAGAGACAAATAAGATTCAGAGGGATTCAGTTCATTCCTTAAGTTGACATGAGGTCACCTTCAGCAAACAAGGGTCTATCCTGATGATGTCACATCAGACATGGCTGGCATGGGGCAGAACCTAGAGTGAACAACAAAGGTAATACACCAGAAACTAGCACACAGACACTAGAAATCAGTGTGTATGTGATAAGTGAGAATTGATACATGGGAAGAAAAGCACATATTACAGAGCCACTCCTATGTAGTGGGCCAGAAATGGATAGATGAAAGGAAAAGCACATATGTAAAAGGATATGGGTACATACTAGGAAGGCACACATATAAGAAGGGCCAGATATGGGTACATACTAATAAAAGTACATATGTGAAGGGCCAGAAAGCAACACACACACACACACACACACACACACACACACACACTATGAACAGCACATGTGGACTACTATTCACACACTGTGGCCAGCACATGTGGAATACACTTGAAGCAGGTTCTCAGTAGAAATAGTGCGTGCACAATAGATGAAAAATATGGTACACCTTGGAAGCAGCACGTTCATAGAGGGATACAAACTGGTACACCATGAGGCGGTGCAGGAATCGTTGCCTAGAAAGATGGCACACAGGGGGTTTTGTGCATTCCCACGGCAGCAGCACCACCATCTTGGATGCAGGAGTTCTCATTTTAAGACAAAATGATGAGACCCGTGACCTAGCTAGCAAGTAAGTGCCTTTACCTGATCCCACCCCAAGTTTTCTAACTAGTTATAAATCTAGGGTGTCCTTCCTCGCCTGAGTTTTCCAGAGTGCTTTTGGTTAATTCCCTCTCAGTCTGATCACTCCACTTGTGGTATTTTAGTTAGCTAATAGAAAGGTGTAACACCTGTCATTTTCAAAGCAATTATCTCCAGTAAGACAGGCGGCTCCACAAAAAAAAAAAAAAAAAAAAAAAAAAAAAAAACCCTCTCAGCCATTCCAACGAAGTATATTGTGAACAAAAAACACAGCTTCTGCTGGTTGACACAGCAAGGAGTTAAAGTGTGTCTGCAAGGGACCATAGGGGCCTGAAGATGAAGTCATCATGCCACACTCCACCACAGCTACATCCCAGGTTTATGGTTGTCAAGTAGCCCAGTCCACAGGACACCCACTTTTGGACAGTTAGGTTTCGGACTTGGTCCTTGCCCCAAATCTGTGTTTCATGTCTACAAGACATTCTGCTGAGGGCCCACCTCAAATCAAACTGGATCATCTCAAAGATAGAAAGTACAGTTCAGAGACATCTTAAGATTATGCTTTTGCACCGGGCGTTGGTGTCGCACGCCTTAAACCCCAGCACACGGTAGGCAGAGGCAGGTGGATCTCTGTGAGTTTGAGGCCAGCCTGGTCTATAGGCTCCAGTGCTCCACAGAGAAAAACCTGCCTGAGAAACAAAAAAATAAAAAAATTTATAAAAGAATACGCTTTTGCTTTTGTGGTTTGTACCCACTGAAGGCAGAAAATATTGCTGAAAAAAGAAATCACATCTGTTAAACAAGTCCAGACATTTCGTTCTTATCAGCATTCTCATTCAACAATGGACCCCAGCAAATAATTTATGCATTGTTATTCAGAGAGAAAGAGAGACAAATAAGATTCAGAGGGATTCAGTTCATTCCTTAAGTTGACATGAGGTCACCTTCAGCAAACAAGGGTCTATCCTGATGATGTCACATCAGACATGGCTGGCATGGGGCAGAACCTAGAGTGAACAACAAAGGTAATACACCAGAAACTAGCACACAGACACTAGAAATCAGTGTGTATGTGATAAGTGAGAATTGATACATGGGAAGAAAAGCACATATTACAGAGCCACTCCTATGTAGTGGGCCAGAAATGGATAGATGAAAGGAAAAGCACATATGTAAAAGGATATGGGTACATACTAGGAAGGCACACATATAAGAAGGGCCAGATATGGGTACATACTAATAAAAGTACATATGTGAAGGGCCAGAAAGCAACACACACACACACACACACACACACACACACACACACTATGAACAGCACATGTGGACTACTATTCACACACTGTGGCCAGCACATGTGGAATACACTTGAAGCAGGTTCTCAGTAGAAATAGTGCGTGCACAATAGATGAAAAATATGGTACACCTTGGAAGCAGCACGTTCATAGAGGGATACAAACTGGTACACCATGAGGCGGTGCAGGAATCGTTGCCTAGAAAGATGGCACACAGGGGGTTTTGTGCATTCCCACGGCAGCAGCACCACCATCTTGGATGCAGGAGTTCTCATTTTAAGACAAAATGATGAGACCCGTGACCTAGCTAGCAAGTAAGTGCCTTTACCTGATCCCACCCCAAGTTTTCTAACTAGTTATAAATCTAGGGTGTCCTTCCTCGCCTGAGTTTTCCAGAGTGCTTTTGGTTAATTCCCTCTCAGTCTGATCACTCCACTTGTGGTATTTTAGTTAGCTAATAGAAAGGTGTAACACCTGTCATTTTCAAAGCAATTATCTCCAGTAAGACAGGCGGCTCCACAAAAAAAAAAAAAAAAAAAAAAAAAAAAACAGTTCTGAAGATTCAGCCATTGGTCAACAGAAGCAACAGTCTCAGATGCAGTCTGTGTTTGAGAACCATAGTTCCACCTAGAATTCAAATCAGTAATCTAAATAAGCTTTTTCTCAGCATCTTGAATTAACGAGCTTGATTTTCTGTTTTTTATGAGTTACTCTTACTGTACTCATCTTCCCTTCCCCAATTCCCTTCACCTGTGGGAAAAGAGAAATGTGCAGTTGGAGTTGTTTTACCTGAGATGACAAACAAGAGGCCCTCACCCTCAGTTCTGTGTGACCCGAGTGATAATCATGACACTGTAGGATGGCTCAATTGCGTAAGAATTACCCCTGGTAACTTCTAGGCACTGCTCTTTAAAGGGCTCCAGCCAGCACCAGGCACATTTATTGCAGTGTTCAGTGGGATTCAATTAAAATTCTTTCTAATTGCTACATATAGAAGAAAATTTGAACAAAATAGATCATAAGCTAGTGTTTGTCTGTAATGTCTTTCTAAAAATTATATTAGTGATTTTGACATCTGGTGCATCCAGAATGTACATTACAGAGAAAAGGGGTAGGTGCCTGACTCAGCTTCTCTAGATGTGGCTGAACCAACTATCAGTCTATATTCTCATAATCCATCTTTGTCTCCTCCTTGATGCTACAACATTCTATTCTATTGCATGAAGTAGGACGTTGACTGATGGCTTCCTAAAATATCTTCAGCTTTGCCCTGCAGCTTTCTTGAATAATCCCAGCAAGCCATCAGTCCGGCACCTAAGCTGAGAGTCACCTCTCCTGACACCAGCCCAGACACAAATTTTCAAGACCTTTCAATTCTCTGCCTCCAGCCACCTCTATTCTGTGTACCTGCCTACCCACTGGTGCCACCCCTGTGTGTACCTACTACCCACTGATACCATCCCTATGTGTGCCTACCCACTAGGTCAGGAAAGACTTTCTGGATATTCCAGTTGCTTGCATCCGATCTCCAATACAGGAGGGGAGATGGCATAGAAATTGTAGATAATATTGTCCCTGCCACAAGAAAAACCAAACACAACCAACCAACCAAAAAGGACCATAGCAGGTAAGGGCATCTGCCACCATGCCTGATGACCCAAGTTCAGTCCTTGGCAACCTACAGGTGGAAGGAGAGAACCCATTTCCTGAGATTTTACTCTTACCTAAACACAAACCATGTAATACAGAGACAGACATAAAATAAGTAAAATATAAACATAAATATGGAAAATTTGAAACTATCCAAATATTTTACTCCTATCAAAAAAAAATCTTCTGGCCAAGTTTTCCCATGGTAACACCCAGTTATAGCCAAGAAACTGGGGACTGTACTCATTGACCTTTCCCACCTGAGTTCAGCACTGATGTCCACAGTGGCTAAACCTATCATCTGGGTCTCCTTGCCACGTATGGTGGCCAGCTTTTCTCTGATTTTTATATATCTTTTGTTCCTTAAAATTTGCTTTAAAATGCATCTTTCAGTTTAAAAGTGGCATTTAAATAGATATTGGTGGTTTTGCCTTTTAAACTGGAAACAAACTGTCTGTCCAGCCAACCATGAACATATATGGTCATAATGATGGGTAGACCAATCACTACTAATTCATCCAAAAAGCAATTATTAATTTGTAGTGAAGAAACAAGAGCGTCACCTTTTCTCTCCATAAATGATGGAGAAGGGAAATTTGGGCACATTTAGGATATCTTGGACTACTGTACCCCCGCAACAGCTATGAAGATAATGGAAGAGCTTTCGGACTTTGTTTTCCAGCACTCCATATGTCCTTAGGGGACAGCATCAAGTGGCTCGGGGAAGTGATGGCAGAAATTGGACCTAACCATTCACAGAAGAACCAGGAGTTGCATGTCTTCGACGTCAAAGAAGCCAACGCCATCATCGATTACTTAAAAACCAGGTAGGACTTGTATTCATCCCACTTACCTTCCATTTCGTGTCTTCTAGGAAACACCCACTAAAGGTAACTTAAGATTTTAGTAGATTCAGATGGCTATAGAATTTGCGCAGCAACTACTCAATAAGCAGATAACAGTTAGGCTGCAGAGATGGCTCGGTGAGTGAAGATGCTTGCCATCAAGCTCTGGCGATCTAAGTTCTAGCCCTGGGAACCACACAGTAGAAGGAAAGAATGAGCTAACTCCTCCAGACTGTTCATTGACACATGGCAGTGGCACAGATATACCCTCGCACCCCCCACAAAGACAAAATTAATTTTTCAAAGTAGAGAATACTCAGCTTTGCCATCTAACAAAGGAAAGTGAGGCCAGCATTCGTAAAGATGACCCCTGAGTGACACTGTGACTTCCACTGGCCTGTAACCACTATTGGGGACTGACTTTCTTCCCTGAGTCTGGAAGCAACAGCAATTTATTAACAAAATTGAATTCGGTTATAATGGATCTCTATTTTAGGTAGCTAGTCTGTCCAAGGAGCCACAATTACAATTTAAAGAGTAACATTCATTTCCACTTAAGAGTTGATTTTTGTATGAATGTGTTTATAATGAAAGAGCTATAAGTCCTTATGGCAGAGGCCTGTATCCCTGGGAGGGGAAGCTAAGGCACTACAGCATGAGTTCAAGGTCAGCCTAAGCAAATTAGTCTTGTCTCAAAAGTATTTTCAAAGAGGTTTTAGAATGTAGCTCCTTAGTAAGGTGTTTGTCGCTAGCCATCATGAGCTTGTATGTTCAATCCCTGGTACAGAAAAAAAAAATGAGGAGAGTCACAAACTTCATCAAATTTATTAAATACCCTAAATTACTTTGAACTAATGGGCAGTATAACTTATTATCAAGTCTTACTTTCTTAGAAAATGATGGTGGACATGGAGGAAGTATTTTTTTATCAGTGACTCTGTATCACTGCAAGAAATCTGTCTCTCTCTCTCTCTCTCTCTCTTTTTTTTTTTGCCTGTGTATATGTAGTATGCATGGGTGTTTTCTAATATAGGGGCATACTTGTGTAGGAGGGTGCACATGTGTGCAAATGTGTTTGGAGGCTCAAAGCTGACCCCAAGTGTCATCCTCAACTACTCCCCATTTCATTTATTGAGACAGACTCTCTCACTCAAACCCAGGGTATTCTGCTAGACAGCTAGAAAGCCCTGCCTCCAATGGCATCAGTGGTGATTCACCATGCCTGCCCAGCATTTGTATGGGTGCTGGGGACCTGAATTTGGTCCTCAGGTGTGCACACCAAGTGCTGAGCCATTCACCAGCCTAATTTTGCTTTATAGAGCCCATTACAAAGTATGTGTGAGAGGCATGCCTCTCTCCAAAGAGACATTTTTAGACTTCACAAATCCCGGGGCATCAGGAGGTGAAAATCTGCCTCTACCTGTGTCTTCCCACACAGTCTCTTTGCTCTTGCTTTTCAACTGTGTCTCCACTATTTCCTAACATTACATTCAGCATGCTTCAACACAGAGGGCCACCCGATGTCCTACACTGGTTCAGGACTCACTTGGCAAAGACCCTGATTGTTGTTTGGAAGCTTTATAAATGTTAGTGTGCTTAATATGATAAAGCTTGTATACTGATTCCTGGTGTGGCTTAATAAAGGCATGGGATACAGTTCTTTTTGCAAGACATCATTTAATACAGTGCAATTCTTCTAGTAGAAAACAGGCTTCCTAATGTGTGAGTCTCACTGAAAAGCCTTTATTTCCATTAGCTTTTAGAGCAAGACAAGTTCCTCCCATGGGAGAAGAGGAGAAAATGGACAGAAACCTATGCCCCCTCCCCCTGCAGGCTGGGTAGATGATGGCTCTCTGGGTAAAACACTTGCTGCAGAAGCCTGAGGACCTGAATTCAGATTCATAGAACCCACAAAATGCCAAGGGTGTCTATAAGCCCAGGACAGACACTTAGGAGGTGAAGCTCCTGCCTGGACCAGCCACCCTGGCCTAGGCAGTAGTGAACAAGAAAGTTCAACAAGGTGAAAAGTGGAAGTGAAGATCAACACCTGAGTTTGTCCTCTCACCTCCACCACCCCCAGTGAATGCACGAACACACGCACACACACACACACACACACACACACACACACACACACACACACAGGCATGAGCAAGCACACGAAAATCTGTGCCTTGAGGTCCTTCTGCCCCTTAGGGCCTGAGATTCCCTGCAGAGGGGAAGTCAACCATGCACTTTTGCTCTGGCTTCCCTCTTCATCTACACTTGCTTGTCTGTTCAGGCAGGATGCATTTCTACAGCTAAGCCCTAAACCCAGGTTTGTAATGTAAATGGGGTCCCCTGGTAGCTAACCATAGCATCAAAGCCTCCACATGGGCCATGATGTCCCTTTCCTCACAGCGCGGGACAAGCTCCCTTCCCTGTCTCAACTCATCTCTCCAAGCAGCGTTCATCAATGTACATCTTAACAGCTCTACATGACCGATCTCAGATCTCCTAATAAAAAGAATATTTAAAGAGATTAGTTAAATACAGAAGCTCCAGATATAATGCTGTTAAATCTCCACATTGCGATTGGAGAGTAACTATGCATTTAAATATAGTTATTACACGAGGGATAAAGGATCAGCGATTAGGATATCTGGAATTGATAATGAAGCTGTGTGAGGCAGTGTGAGCCTTTCCACGAGTGTTCAGAATCCCTCCTGGGTGCACAAATAAAAATTTAGCAGCATTGAAATTGCACAACACATTCATTTCAACAATTATTAAGTTCTATAAAGATGGAGATAACTGAACTATCAGAAGTATGTGTGCTTCAGTTTCACCCTCATCATCTGCTGGTCCAACCACTGAAAGCCATACTCAACTTAAGAGATGAAGTTTCTCGGTCATGGCCTATGGCATGCACATTCCATAACTATTCCTGGAGAGGTGTGAACAAATGCCTGTTCACCCCCAGAGAACAGACAGACAGACAGACCAAAGACATAATTCTGCCCAGACCCAGCTTAGTGAAATAATGGGTTTATTAGAATTACTTCCCGTGGCATGGGCAACTCAAAGATAGCTGAACCACCCCCACAACCAGCATGGAAGACAACCCATGAAAGCCACACATCCTTTGATCTCCCCACAGAACGTGACAGGTAGCTTTATCAGTGGTTCACCCCTCTCCCAGGACTGCTTATTCCTTACACAACCTTATATAGAGAGGAGATCTGAATCTTGTCATTTCTGGGCTTCTTGAGCCCCTGGTTTCAGGATCTCTTCTGCTTCGTAAGTCTTATTGTCGTCCTAAGACTTGTAAAACCCTCCTTCTAGAAGAGAATGTGGCACGTAGGAGGAAATAGTCACACAGCAATATAAAACTTAACTTGTCAATAAAATTACATTTCAGATATTTTCACTTTAGTCTAGATGATATATTTACACCTGTGGTCTGGAAACACTACTACCAAAATTTCTTCTCAACTTGTGTGTGGGCTACTACTGCTGTCTGCTTATGCAATCTAAACAAGTACACACACACACACACACACACACACACAGAGAGAGAGAGAGAGAGAGAGAGAGAGAGAGAGAGAGAGCTATCTGCTTATGCAATCTAAATAAATATATATATATAATGCATACATTTATAAATTCAAATGTTGTTTACCCTTTTTTCATTAAGTGTTCTTCTTCCTGAGAACCACACATATT
Organism: Cricetulus griseus; assembly: GCF_003668045.3. Taxonomy (NCBI): domain Eukaryota; kingdom Metazoa; phylum Chordata; class Mammalia; order Rodentia; family Cricetidae; genus Cricetulus; species Cricetulus griseus. Next base: position 269,025,778 of record NW_023276806.1, read on the forward strand.
CTACTGTAAGAAAATCAGTTCCATCCTCACTTTGTGCCAAACAATGTGTCACTAGGCCAGACAGCTCGGATCCTTTTTATTTTATCTTGCTTCAAGGTCTGACCTGAGAGTTGGACAACATCATCTAAAAGCTTGAATCAGACAGAAGTCCAATGGAAGATATGGCAAATGTGTTCCCATGGCTGAACTCATTCTCAGATGAGACCCCTATCATCCCCCTGGAGAAGCTAGAGGGGGCAGAGAGACAGGGAGGGAACTTGGCCTGTCCCTTAGGAAGTGTCCCCTTAGGCATCTTTCCCTGAGTATACATCCTGGTCCTGGTCCTGGTCCCAGCCCCACCTCCTTACTGCATCTTTGACCATCATACCCAAGTCATGGATGCTGTTTTCATTGCTTAAGTTACCTCTTGGCAGACACGGGACAGCCCTATCCCTCTATATAACAAGGACACAAAAGACTGAGAGTATGACCTTTCAGAGTGGAAATGTTTTGCCCTATGTTCCTTGTCTATCACAAGATGGACAAAGTAGGAGTTTCTTTCTAGTTAATTTACAGGTGAGCAAGCTGGTTCTCAAATATGGCCTTTGACTTTTAGACCCCCAAACCAGTTATTGTCAGTGTGTTATTTTTGACCCTACAGTCCTCTCTCTAGGGCACCAATACAAAGGAGGGGGTAAGCTAAATTTATTTTGCTTTAGTTATTTATCATACTTGGCTAATCTTCCTGTGTTTTTCTAGTCAACAGATCAAAGCAATGTCAAAAGCTAAGTTAGTCTTGCGAATGTTGATGAGTAAATCAAGTATTCAATGGCTTCGGAGAAGAAAGGAAACTTGACTGGGCCCACACAGTCACTATTCTTTAATGGACAGAGCTCCTAGGGAGTTCCACTGCTAATGTAACTCAGAGGGGCCCAGCTGCCTGAGGATTTCTTCATTGATTTCAAATGAATTGAAACTTTGATCCATTACAACATCCAGAAGAAACCATTATTACACATGCTCTGTAGCTACATTCTTGCAAATGTTAATTTCTCGGTTATATTAAAATCAATTTTCTTAAATAGCAGAAGGCACCAGAGTGAAAGAGAACCACTAAGACTTTTTTTTTTCTTGGGCGTTTTGCTGTATTATGAATCTATTAATTTTCCCAACCAGCAGGAAGAGAATTAGAAAAATTCAAATATTATCACAAACAGGATATTAGAAGTCAGCCTTCAGTAACATTTTTAACACAATGATACATCACCAAGCTCTAAATTTACTAGAAACATTTATTTGCAAGTGCTTGTGACTTTGAGATCTCGTCGTCCATAGTTACTGCCCACCTAGTTTTCAGGTGGGAAGAAACGATCGGCTTAAATGGATGTCAGCCTGTGATGTGTGACCATACATCCCGCAGGAAAGTTGGACGTCTTAAAAACAAATTTTAGACCTTGCCAAGTCATTTTTCTGGTTTTCTTAGAGATTGATTTAATCTTGAAACATTTTGGCAGTGTGCGCGTAACGGCTATAGAAACCCACACAGTTCATACCAGTACTGAGTTGGTTCTAGAGCAAAGAGAAGCCGATGGCGAGACTGTGTAGCTGCCTGTGGCGTGGGGTGGGGAGGGTTGCTATGCTTCAAACTAGGAAACACACTCTTGCTTCTCCACCCTAGATGTCCCCCCCCCAGAACCCCCCCCCCCGCCCCAATCTTGTGTCACAAATAGATCTGCTGGCACTTTCCTTAATTCTGTGCTGTGCTGTCCTATCAGTGTCTCAGAAAGCAAAACATGTATCTCCCTGCATTCTCGGACAGCTTACTCTGGAATGCAGGAGATGGATTTCTGTACCTCCGTGGACCATCTCTGGCTTGGCCAATCCCCCTCTCCTCTGAGTTACACCTTCAGATATTTTTCTCTTCTCTCAAGCTAGTTTGCATATCTGTTTGTGTTTCAGCTTATTCCAGCACTACAGGCTCTACGAGTTTATGTTCTACTCGACCAGGGAAGAAATTGTCATCGGAACTGAGGTGAGTAACGCGGGACAGAGAGGCAGAATCACTAAGCCCATCTGAATCGGGAACTGCTCAAAGCAACTTCTGGTCATGACTGTTCAAGTGTTAGTATAACCAAGTAGTAACACCAAAAGAATAATTATGCCAGGTGAGCTTCCGTTTAAGAAAATAAGCTCTTTGGGTGGTGGGAGTGCCCACTGTTAATCACGTATTTAGGCATCAATGGATTGTTTGATGAAGCTCCCCTGAGTAGGGTTCTCATGTTTTCATTCAAACAAAATCAGGAAACCTCTCTTCTGATTTTGCATTGTTTTCCCACTGTTCCTTTTTAAAGCCAGCATCAAACCTCATTTCTCCACCAAAGCAAGCTTGCACTGATGGCATTGTGTTTCCAACAAAGGATTTGGGCTTATTCACTAAACATAGCCACTAAGGGTTTTCCCCTTAATTTCAACTGATCTCCTCTTGCTAAATTTTGGCTCTCATTACACAAACATCCATCATCCTGTGGATTTCTCAGTGTTTCCTGTGGGTTCCTATAGGCAAGCAACCCAACAGGAATGTCCCCCAAGGAGAGGGTCATCTGCTACTCTTCTCTAACATGTAGCAGCCTGTAGAATCATTCAGGACACAGTCCCCCTGAAATTAATCCTAACCAACCAATTAGGTGACAGATTAAGAAAGGAGGTTTACAGTAAATGGTTTACAGGGACACGAGGGAACCTTCTCAGAGAAGTCACACAGGTGTAACTGCTGGGACTGAACCCCGAGTGGAGAACCAGCTCAATGAGATGAAGATGCTATTGAAAGTGCTCCCAAGAGTTCTCCATCTCCTTCGCCAGCTCTACTTACTGCCTCCTAGAAGGACAAGGGACAGGCACAGTCATGGCCAGAAAAGTGGAGAGGAGATCTCACCATCTGCCCACCTTTCCTCAGATTAGACACCAAGTGGAATGAATCTAACCTTGTCTCATCTACTTAGGAAATCTTGGGTGATGACCATGCTCCAATATTAGCAGAAGCAGATATTTAGATCCATGAGGAGCATGTCTCAGAATTTTCTCCCCTCTGTTCCTCTGCACTCCAAGGACAAGGTTAGACAACATCCCTGAGCATGGAAAGTAGATAGAGACTAGCTTCCGCATTGTCTATTGTGTTTTTATCCAACAGTCAGGGTGACAAAATGCACTTCATGGAAGGATGTTGGATCTTCCAGAGATGAAAATTCATAGAATTTCAAAGGACCGACAAAAGCAGGTATCATGTTAGAGTATTTAGTGGGATCTTGGAAGCTGCTGATAACTTTTGGTACAAATACCTGGTTTTTAATTAATAGAAAAAGGCAGGAGTCTGGACCACTACTGTGTGGCTGCTTGTGATGGTCTCAAAGTTCTGGGCTCAGAGACCCCAACAATCCCTATCACTGGCATGTTTCAGATTTAACAAGCTAGACCACCCCAATAAACTTGAGTTTCTTTCTTAACTGTAAATGGAGGATTTGAGTGAAACACACGTGCCTATACTCATAGACATATCCAGGTCGTAAATAAAAATGAAAAAAATAACATAGAATGCCATTTTTCAAGCACTAATTAAGTGGTAGACCCATGAAATGCTGATCAGTGGCTGCCAAACAAGAAGAGAAAAGCCAAGTGTTACTGGCTCCCTAATAAAAGCATGGAAAGCTATCTATGAGTTGTTCCTGCTGGCCCTTTGAACTGCTCAGAATTCTGACTGTTCTCACACTAGCCACTTATTTGCTGGGAACACAGGAAGTTCAGATGAGAGTCAGGGTGTCATGCGAATGCAATGAGCAAACCTGGATGTGTGTGTGAGATTGTGTTGGACAGAAGATATAGAATGCAAAAACATTAAAGTAGAAGGGGACAAAAATGTGAAGAGGAGGAAACTATAGATAAAAATGACTCAACCCCAAGTGCACTCTGGACACCTCGCTTGGAGCACATGGCAGGGTGTGGGTATGGTTTAAGCGTGTCCAACATAGATCCATGTTGGCTTCTTGATCCCCAGTGTGACACAGTAAGCTGATGGGATCTTAACATTGCAGTGCCTAGGGAGAGGATTTGTCATTGGAGGAGCACCCTCAGAAGGGACTGTAGAACCTAAACTCTCACTGATATCTTGATGCCTCCCACATGTCCTTGCCATTGTGTTACTGTCTACCATGACCCAGGAAGACCTCCCCACACCATGCCAAAGCGAGCAACTTGCAATTAAACCTCTAGAAATATGAAATAAGTCTGATGTCTCTTCTCTATAAAGTTGGTCAGCCTTTAGTTTTTTGTTATGGCAATGAAAAACAAAAACAAAAACAACAGACCAAGGTGCCTAGTTCCAACAACCCAGAAAATAACCCGAAGCATAAGCAGAGCTCAGTTGGGAGATCATCAGGCATTTGAACACGAGCTAGCTGTGCATCTGGTAATGACTATGTGTTAATTCATGGAACTCGTAAAAATGTCATCAAGGTTTAAAGGTTTGCAAATTCAGTTAAGTGGAGGAATTTGAGAGGGGGCAGAATTATTCTGCATTGCTGAGGTGGGCTCAAAACTTATCACTAATTACCTCTGAAGAGAAAGGGGAAAGAGAGGAGATGTGGGGGGAGACTTAGATAATGCACGTGGGGGTCTTGAAAGAAGAGGCCCACGCTCAGTGTCATGCCCTGGTGTCTGTTGTGGGGAGGCCTGTGACTGTGATGATTTCTCCACATTAGATTGAGGATTATTGTTCATCATCCTTACTACAAAATTTAGTTAGAAACTTAATGTATGTGGAGCTTTCTAGCACATGGCATATATATTAGTATTTAGAAAAACAGCATTTAATATAATGGGGACAGCTGCCTATAGTTTAGATTTCCACCTTCTGCAAAATGCCACAGTGAGTTCAGCTCACTGAAGGTTCCTTCCCCAATGGCAGACACATGCAGTATCAGCAGGCTGTAATTCCTCTTGCCCTAACCTTTCCACTGTGAGCAACTAGGAAAACAGGACAAATGATGTTTTCCACTTTAATATTTCAGATCTCTGCTACAATAGCTCAAAAACATTATGAATCTGGAGCTGGAGAGACGGCTCAACAGTTGAGAGTGTATTGCTTCCCCTGAGGATATTAGTTCAGGTCGATAGCACCCACTTTAGGGTGTTCATAATTCTCTATAACTTCAGCTCCAGGGGCTATGTGGTGCCCTCTTCTGTCTCCACAGGCACCTGCACCAATCACACACACACACACACACACACACACACACACACACACACACACACACACACTTTTAAAAATAAATAGATCTTTTTGAAACTAGGAATCTCAGATGTAAGCCCAGCATTTGGTAATGCTTTTTATCCAAGCATCTGTCCATTTTTAAAAGAGGTTAAAGAGACTCAGAAGATAAGAAATGAGTCTTTGGTGGACACTTGGAACTGGAAAAAAAGTAAGATAACCCCAAGAATTGTGTGCCAGACCCCAAGGATCGCCTTTGAGGAAATCATTCTTCATGTGGACCAAATTCCAGTTTAAGATTCTCTGGAGTATTTAAATCAACTATATGTAATGCTAACCTTCTCTAAACGAAAACTGAACCTGCACTCCAGATCGATGGCAGCAATTTTCCCATGAGCAGTAACTACCACACACTGAAGTCACCAAGCACAGAAAATATAAATGGACTATAGAAGGTCTTTATGGATGGAGTAGTCACATTTAAATAATTATACTAAAGAAAAAGATGCTCTTCACAAACTCCAGGACACTGGATTTTGTCAGGGAATATATCGTTGAGACAGGGTCACTCTTTGGCCTAGAACTCCTATCTGATTAGACTGGGTGACCAGCAAGCCCTGAACATACATGTCACCATGCCCAGCTATTTGTGTGTTTCTGAGGGTTAAACTCAGGCCCCCAGTCTTGGGCAGCAAGCCTTTATCCACTGACCTATCTATCTCCTTATCCCCTGAAAGGTTCAATCTTGAGGTCGACTGTCCATCGACTGTCATCCTGTTCCGACTCTGAAAGCAAGGTCTTTGGTTGCGACACCCTCTCCTAGGCTAAGTTTCACTATACCTAGGTCTGGATTTACTTGAATTGGGGAATTTATTTTTTTATTTTCATTGGTTTTTAAATTATGTACCTAGGGAAAGCAGTGCATAGCAGTGCATGAGTATGGATTCTGTGCCAATGAAAGACAGAAGGGAGCAATGAAATCCATTCAAGGTGCTCGGTTTAAATCATAAAACTATTAAAATGTGAGAAACATGTGGAAGGAAACTTTTTTGTCTTTAATGTGGAATGAGACACCTGATTTTCTAAACCATTTTGGGGGGACAAGGTATCTATCGCTTTGTAGCCCAGACTAGCCTAGAAATACACTCAGAGTTTTCCTGCCTCATCCTCCCAAATATGATCACAGGCATGAGTCACCATGTCAGGCTGTTTGACTGTTTGATAAACTACATGAGTTTTTTTTAAGTCACTTGGAGAAAAAAAAAAACACTTGGAAATTTCTAATGACTATCAAAATACTTTATAAATAGTTCATATAACAAAATATGGAAAAGAAAGCCAGACAAGAGAAATGTGGGAAAAGAGAATGCAGAGTTTGCAGCAAGCTAAATTTTGTCAAATTGGGGGCTGCAGAGATGGCTCAGTGGTCAAGAGTACACACTTCTTTTGCAGGGGACCAAAGTTGAGATTCCACCACCCATTTCAGTGGCTCACAACCACTTCTAACTCTGGCTCCAGTATAGCATACCCTGTTATGGACTCCTTGGGCACTGTACCCATATGCTCCTACAAACACACATACACACATAATCAAAAATAAAATATTTAAAAAATATTGCCACATCAGGAGCTGAAGAGATAGCTCAGCAGTTAAAAAAGGCTTACTACTCCTGCAGAGTACCTGGGTTCGAATCCCAGCTCCTACATGGAGGCTTACAACCATCAATTACAACTCCAGAGTCCCCAACAACCTTCCCTGGCCTCTGCAGACACCAGACAGGTACTTGGAGCACAGACACACGCAGGCAAGATACCCCAAAATGTAAAATTAGCATTTGTTTTAAAATGGCCAGATCAAAAGGGAAATAGTTAAATAAAATGCCCTATTGAGCTGTGATATCTTTAAAAGGAAGTCCTTCAGCTAGGTACGGGTATGTAAGTGACCACAGAAAGAAACTGAGAACTGGAGTGAAGAACAATATGGACAGTGTCCCAAGAACTTATTGTAAAGGCAGGTTAACATGAAGATGGGTAGACACGTACGTGATAGTCAAAGGACAGAAAGACTTCACAGTGAACATCACTATGCCAGGCCTCCAGGAAGCAGGATACGAATGGGAATTAGCTGGGAAGTAGAAGGGGCATTTTGCCCGGCCTGATCCAGATTGATGCTGGTACTTAACCATGTGGATACCTTTGTGTACCACTTGTACAAGAAGAAAACAATTCCTAGCTGATTTCTGAGAAGGCCCATTTTTTGTCAATTAAGAGCAGGTGTATGCTCAGGCTCGTCACCGATATCTTGGCAGATAGACAGCTGGTCAGAGAAACGTTACCCGGAGTCTTACAAGAGAAAAGCTAAGGGGAAAAATAATTGGCACATTCTCAGGCCATAAATTCAAATGCTTTACAACCGTTGTGCCGTATTTAACTTTTAACTACAAACCGGGTCTAGCTGAAGAGTCACTTATAGAGTGAAAAGCTGGCATTCTACTGTAACATCCAAAATTTTCCCCCACAAAAATAAAACTGCCTTCCTGAATCATGAGCTGTGTATCACGTCTTAAAATATTTATGCAGTTCAAGTGCATCAGAGTGATGATGCAGCAGATCTTGACTCACAGGCACTCTCAAAGGTTACCACGCATGCGCGCATGCACGCATGCATGCATGCATGCATGCATGCTTAAAACACACACATTAATACATATAAAGGTGCGCATCTGGGAGATGAAAAACTTCACAAGATTTAGTATGTCTCAGTAACTCCCCCAGCTTTGGAACTGAGATGGGACTCTGCAGGGGATGCTCAGACGCTAGGATGCTTCCCCTGGCCCCTGTATAAACCTCCCTGGAAACTTTTCACCCTGTAGCATGTGAGCTTACGTTGCAGGCCATAGCGCATACCATGTAGCCATTGCCAGAAACCCTGCTTTTACAAGCAGTACTGTGCCCGGATATGACTATTATACATGTGATAGATGTACAGAGATATTTAAAGAGAATCATAAATACACCTAAGTGTCTACCTTGCCTGGAGTTATACTTTGGCAGACTTTCAAATCCCAAAATAATACCACTTAAGGTCAGAAAATGCAAGAATTCAGAGCTCTTCCAACTCAGCGGATGTCAGTGGGGTATAATTTCATGTTCTGAGCAAATACTCTTCACCAAAAACAAAATAAAGGAAACATTTTTTCCTCTCTTATTTCAAAAATCACTCAGATTATGCGTATTAATGACATTGTAATTTGAGGGGGAAATAACAAGACATAAACATAAATTTTCTTTTATTTCCTTAAAGTACAAAGTTCAATAAACAAAACAGGAAGCTTACGTAACAAACACTGTATCCACTATCTTAAGGAAAAGGGAGCCGTATAAACAGCCTTCAAGTCTGGACACATTTGGGAAGGGAAGAGACAATTGAAGGGTAGTTACAATTTTATTTTCTTCTTGAAGTGAAATGCACCTATTAATTTTGTAATTCCAGGTCCAAGGGATCCACCGCCCCCTTCTGACCACCCCTGGCACCTACACTCCCATACACATACCCACATGGAGATACATAAATACATACACAGTTAAAAATGGAAAAAATCCTTTAAAATATCCAAACTAACACAAATGATGTTTATAATCTTGGGAGAGATTTCTGTCTTGGATTAGCCCATTAGCAACCTGCTGGAAGAAAATATCGCACAGCATGTAACTTGTCATTTGACCTGGTGGAATGGGGTACACTGAGAAAAATCCATCAGAAATTGTAGTGTTGAAATAACTTTATCTGCTCTGCCTGGCTTATGTGACAAAGTGACCGGAGAATCTATCACTTAAAGAAAGTGGTCGATGCTCCAGCCCACAATCCATCAAGCTTCACTCTCGCCCTTTTCCCTCCAAGCTCTGAAAAATAATCATCCTCCCTTAAATATCAATCTTTTTTTTTTTTCAGAGAAATTTGGGGGAATTTGTCTCTAGCCAAACAATTGATAAATGGCAGGTGCATAATTTTAAAGATGGTTTCCATAGCAGCTCACCCAGCACTTGAGCTCTTGAGCCTGTCACTCAAATGTCTGTGCCCTCCTGGACCACTGTAGCATCCATCTCAGCACCTCTGTGACCTGGTCTTTGAATAAGGCTGGGCTTCTGTAATTACATTTTCCCACTCTCCTCTGCCCAGACATATAAAGCCTCTCTTGCTGTCCAACATTTCTTTGCCAGTCCCAAGTGATTCCTTCATTGTGCAGCTTGAGAGATTTTTTTTTAACTAAAGGACAGAAGGAAGAGAGGGGAGGGATGGAGGGGGGAAGACAGACAGGGAATTCTTATCAATGCTAGGTTTCCTTCTTCAACAGAGACTCCCTTGCTGGAGATCACTGTCCCTGTGTTATGCCTTAGAAGCTGACTTCTGAAACTCTAGCTCTCCACCATGGAGCTAATTATAGACCACCAAGTGGCCAGAGCACCAGCCGTTATTACTTCTCCTGGTTTGCACTCTCTACGTTCAACCAGTTCCCAAAATTTTACCAAATTAAGTGTTGGAAAATAATGGGAGCAGTATTTCATTGCCTAGTTTAAAAACACCACACTTGCAAAATACATTTCTGTGTGTCCAGTGAAAACCCTAAGTCAATCTTTAAATTGTAAATGATCATAAAGTAACTCCCTTACCAAGAGCTCAGATGCTATCCTTAACAGGAAGTGTTTCTCCTATTCATGTTTAGTCGTGAAAAATATTTTTTTATATCAGACACCATGTGAAATGTCGAAATATAGCTCATTGTAAGTTGAGACATTCAGACACCAGATGTCTTGGCCTATGTCAGAATTTTATATCTGGAGGTAGGATTTCACAATCAAACATCTAAAACAAAATCTGAGATATAAATAAGTGACAGAAAGGGAACATAATTCCATTTTGAAAATTAATACAAAAGACTTGTGCTGAAGGAAACATCAAAAGCGTTTTTTTCTGGGGCTGTAGAGGTGACCCTGAAGTTAAAACCCTTTGCTGTTCTTGCAGAGGACCTGAGTTTGGTTCACAGCATCCATGTCAAGCAACTCACCCACCTGCAACTCCAGCTTCGGGGTACCACATGCCCTCTGACCTCCACAGGCCCCTGCATGCATGTACACAAACTCTAATACAGACACAGGCACGTGCACATAATTAAAAATATGACGATCTTTTTAAAAAGCCTATTTACACAAGAAGATACATAAATGGCCATTAAACTCAGGCAAAGATTGTCAAAATTTTCAGTTTTCTAGGAAATGCAAATTAACAGCCCTGTGTGGTGGGGGAAGTGTTATGAGCACGTAGGATTGTCACGATTTTGAAGCAAGCCTGGTCTACATAGTGAGTTCATGGTGAGCCAGGGATATTGAGAGAGCCTATCTCAAATCTCCCACCCCAGGAAAGAAAGAAATGCCAACCACCCCCCTCCCGCCCCGTGCATTCTGAAAGGTTTAAATGGCAGCACCCTGTCTTGTGAGAATGTGATGACAAGCAACTCCCCTCTGGGCTGGCCAAAACAGATATGCTATAGCATTCCAAGGACAAATGGGCAATTTTGAAACAGGGTCACTTTCATCCCACTCTGTACTTCCCCAAGTTTGTCTCAAGTAGATAGCAAGACAAGGGCTTCTCAGTCTGAGTTGCATATGTTGCTATCCATAGCCAGGGCCACGGACTCACTCCTCCCCAACTTATCCTTGACTCTGTCATGCCCCTGGTTGGGCACCAATTATGTTGTGTGACAAAGCTTTTTCCAGGGAGCCACAACACAAATGTCCGACTACCCCAGACAGGAAGCCCACAACAGACCAAAGTACTGATACAACCAACATCCAACTTGGTGAACCAACTAGTTTTATTGCGATTACTTACAGGAGTGTGGATGAGGGTTTACTTAGAGAAGCAGAAATGACTCAAAGGCAGCTGCATCAACAAGACTACCTCACAGGGATGGCAAAGCTGGGAACATGGAGCACACTGCACAGCCTGCAGACAGTTCAACAGGTTGGACGGTGTCCCTTCCAAGTGACTCTGGTCTGAACCTCTTCCAGCAGCTCTGTTGGTTTCTGCTTCCTCCAGGCAGCTCATCTGGTCTCACAGTGGTCTTTGCAGCTTGCCTTGTCTCACTTCTGAGGCTGACCCTGACTTTTTGTAACTGACTTTGGCAGGAAGGGGCCTAGTGAATCTGGTCAGTTTCAGGAACTTCCCTAGTTACTTTGAGTTGTTTACTTTCCTGCTTAAGGAGCTTCCCTGCAAGAAGGAATGTTCCAATATTGGAGGAAGCTGTTACATGACAGACCTGGAGGACATATCAGATTTCTGACAGCAGTCACTCTATGTTGACTGTGTACCAGGTAAGCCTGGCTTTTTCTTGGCTCTTGTCTCTGTGTCCTGAAATGGTATTCAACAGTCATTGTGAAGCCATTTGATTTCAAGAGTACAGGTGTCAATATGAAAGTTTTACTTTGTCCTCCTTTATTCAACATTATGTATTATGTCTCCCTTGCTTTTTTTATTGTTTTCTTTCCTTCTTTCTTTCTTTCTTTCTTTTTTTTTTCTTCAAGGCTTGCACATTGTGAAAGTACCTATGTTCTTTGGGAGGGCTTCATTCCATGGTCATGTGATTAGTCACTGTGCTTTTCCCTAAAGCTGGAAGTTCTAGTGCAGAAAAAGATGTCATAGTTTATTTGAGTAGGAGAAGCATCTTACTATTTGCAAGTTGTCTTAATCATACAACGCGAAGTGTAGGCAGACTTTTCTGTCCCGCCAGCCAGTTCCCAAATAACCACACAGAGACTTATTATTAATTATAAATGCTCAACTGATACCTTAGACTTGTTACCAACTAGCTCTTACAACTTTAATGAACCCGTATTTCTTTCCTACCCTGTGCCACGTGGCGGTACCTTCTTTTAGTACAGCATGCTTATCTCCTGCTTCTCCCGAGTCTCCTTGAGATCCTCAGATTCCTCTGGCCTTCTTTCTAGTGTCCTCTCAGTCTGGTTCTCCCACCTAACCTTATCCTGCATAGATAGCTAGAGGCCAGTCAGATTTATTAAAACAATCACAGTGGCATGTGTTCACACAGTATAAAGAAGTATTCCACACCGAGGGATGTCCAGAGCAGCCACAGTAAGACCTGGAAAACAAGGGCTCTAGGCACAGGAATTTGCTGTTTAAAATATTATCTGGCCAATAGATGGCAGGCTGTAGAGTAACGGATGCAATTTGGAAAAAGCCGGCATATTTTTGTTCTGTGATCACATGCCCACAGAATCCACTAGTAATCCCAGATTCAGTTTCCAGATAGAGCAGACTTTTCAGCATTGTCTGAGTTGTCCAGATATGCCCAAGGTAGCCCACTTGGTGTTGAGCAGCCCAAGTGTTAAAAGGAATATTTCCAAATGCTAAAGGGAAAGCATCCTGCATTTTCTCTGAGCCAAAAGTCTCTTAACAATAGGAGGTTCTTAGGGTGGAATGCCATTCTCAGTGGCAGTAGGGCTGTGATATTATCCCCATTCATGAGCTAGTTTGTTGGAGCCCACTCCCCATGGTGGGATGTCATGCTCAGTCTTAATACATGGGAGTGGGGCCTGGTCATGCCCCAACCTATTGTGCCAGATAATGTTGAATCCTCATGGGAGTTCTTACTGGTGAGGAGGAGTGGACTGGGGGTGGGATGTGGAGGAGGTGGGGGGGAGGCAAGAGAGGGTGGGAGGAGGGGTGGAAGAGGGAATTGTGGTTGGGATGTAAAATGATATAAAAAGTAAAAATAGTAGGAAAAAAGAAGAGGAGGTTCTCAGCCGATGTAACTGACTTCAAATCTGAAGGACTGGTAAAAGTGATCAGTCTGGTCTGCAGAACACCCAAGGACAGTCCAAAACCAGTGGATCATCTGGGTGGGGGGGGTGGATTTGGACTAAATAATGTGCTATCTCTTTGAAAATAATAAAACTATCCCAAACTGGAAGGGACAAGACAAATGTTATTTGGAGATTGGCTCATGAGGAGAAGAGGACAGACTAGCTTAAACTGTCTAGAAAAATCCCTTACTTGTAGATAACCCCATACTTGTACGATCCTATTCTTGTAGATTAATCAACTAACTGGATTGCCAGCCAAGTCCTTGAACAATTTTATGGAAAGTTAAGGCAGGAATAACACTGTGAAGCTTCAGATCTTACCAATAGGTGATCAATAATCCTATCAAGACCTTCTGTGTACCAGGCCCTGTAGCAAGAGGCAGTGCTGTAAGAGGGAGGTAGGCCTGAGCTCAGGTTTGTCTTGTTAGTAAGGTCCAAAATCTGCACTGAGCCAGTCCTAGCCAGGGTGGCGTAATTAATAGGGTGGTTTGGAGATCATGTGGACTCTGGAGTTGGGGGAGAGAGAGAGAAGGCTGTTTGCAACATGGATATCACACAGCCAACTCTAAATTGGGAGTTCATATTAACAAATAGAGCCAGAGGCAAGATCCCAGGATCTGGGATGATAGATACATTTTTATTGATTTTTTTTCCTTCAGGAAGAGTTCAGTTATACTCCTCTGCCATGTTTCTAGGTGTCTCCATTTGATGACGACCATCACCTTTAAGGTTTGGTGGGTGCTGTACCAGTGGCTGAGAATAGGCAATAAAGACTGCATTGTGCAGTAGGTGGTTGGGAGGTGACAACAAACACATAAGAGGAGGCTGGCTGCCTTGTTGGTAGTCTTACTGTGAGCTCCAGCGACTTCCCACGCAGATTACAGCCTGATGGAAATGAAGAGGGGGCTCACAGCAAAGTTCTCTGTGGTAAAGCAGCCGCTGTGCTCAATGGTAGGAATAGCGAAAGGGCAGAGGAGATGGACGTGTGCATGAGTGGTTGAAACTCTAATGACTGCAGCAGGAGAGGTGGTAAAGCTGACAGATGTGGAATGTTACCAGTGCCCATACCCCAGCTTTGGTGTGATGATGCCTCCTGAGGCAGAAGCAGCCCCATGCCCTTGCTTCAAGACATGAATGGCTGAGACACAGGAAAAGAGAGTTTCATTCATTCATTCTATCTATCTATCTATCTATCTATCTATCTATCTATCTATCTATCTCTAAGTAGTACCCATTTACTATTTAAGTAGATTTTTCTTAAGCCCTCATTAAGTACAGATAACTTAAAGAGTTAAGGACTTTCAACTGAAGTGATGGAGAAGTTTGATGGAAAATTCATACATGCTCATGTTTTAAGGATTGAAAAGTAGAGTAAAAACAAAAGTCAAATGGCCTTAACTAAACATGGTATGTTGATATTCGCAGTTTGACAATTCATGTGTCTTCTCTGACTTCCCAACTCCCATAATCCTCACTGAAGCCACATGACTCCTGCACACCACTGCTGTTATGTGACCTCTAGAGTGTTGTCCCTTACAGCATTAGTCTATGTGGTGTCCTTTGATCAGAGATGGCTGCCTTTAGGCCTAGTACGTGCGCACGTGCGCGCGCGCGCGCACACACACACACACACACACACACACACACACACGGGGTGGGGTGGGGTGGGGGGAGAGACATGGACACACATGTGTTCCTGGTATCTTGGGGAGTAGTTGACCTTTGGTCTCCCACAAGGATCCAGATGGCCTTGATCCTGGTTTCCTATGATGAATTTAAAAGTCTTTCTGCACTCCTGCTCTTAAGGGGTGGAGCTCACCCCCCTCCGTGCCTTGAAAGGGTGCTGGACAAGGTGTCTGGCTTCTAGTGAGCACAGTGGGAGAAGGGATGGTGCCTTAGGGTTTCTATTGCCTTGAAAAGACACTATGACCACAGAAACTCTTACAAGGAAAACATTTCATTGAGGTGGCTCACTTACAGTTTTAGCGGTTCATGCCATTACCATCATGGCGGGGCACATGGCAGCATGCAGGCAGACATGGTACTAGAGGAATAGCTGAGAGTTCTGAATCTTTCAGGCAACAAGAAGTTGAGATACTGGGCAGTATCCTGAGGATAGGAAGCCTCAAAGCCTGTCCCCAAAACATACTTCCTCCAAAAATGTATACCCACTCCAACAAAGCCATACCTTCTCATAGTGCCATTCCCTAAGAGCTTATGGGAGGCAATTACATTCAAACCACCACAGATGACATGCTTCATCCAGAATTGTCTATTGCCCTCTTGAGTATTTTCCCTTAGGCCACACTTATTCATTAGTATATATGAGCTGTGAAAGTTACAGGTTTTATCATGACAATTTTATCTACAAATAATGTAATTTCATCATATTAACCCTCAGCCTTCCTTTGTGCTGGACTTCTTCATTTCCTCAAACAGTGGCCTTTTACTTCCATGTCTTTTTGAATACCTGAGTTACACACGTAAGAGAAAACATACAACATGTTGGCTCTCTGAGCCTGGCTTTTCCCTCTTAACATGATGGTTAACTGACCCAGGCCCTTTCATAGAAAATAAATGCATGATTCTCTTCTCTGTAATGGCTGAACAGGACTCCATTGTTTTGTTGTGTCACAAGACACTTCCTGGGGATGCAATAGACATGTCTACTTGCTGCAGATAGAAAACTCATGGCAGACCATAGTACAGATACCACAAAAGTCCAACTTGGTGAGCCAATGAGTTTTATTGCGGTTACTTACAGGAATGTGGGTGAGTGTTTGCTTATAAGAGCTGAAACAACACAAGGACAGTGGCATAACCAAAGTCGACTCCAGCATGAGTGACAACTCACCAAAGCTGGGACTCTGGAGCACACTGACAGCCTGCAGGTAGCTCAATAGGTTGGGGAGTGTTATTTCCAGGTGGCTTCACTGATGTAAACATTTTCCAGGCATCTGTATCTTCCAAGCAGCCCATCTGGTCTCAGGTCTTCTTTGCAGCTTGGCTTGTCTGAAAGTAACCCTCAGCTATCTTTATTGCTTACTCCAGGAAGGAGGAGCTTAGTAAATTAGGTTGAATTTAGGGACTTTCTATTGGTGTTCTCAGTTGTTTACTCTCTTATAGTGTTTCCTTGGGAAATGAAGTATTTCAGTCTTAGAGGAAGCTGCTACACAACAGGTGGACATAGTGTCTTTCTTGACATCTATGCATTGCTGCCGGTCTTGTGACAGGAGTCTCTGCAGAGGTCCCATGGCAACCTACAGTGTCACATGCATGGGCTTGGAAGTGATCACTACTGGTGGGGCCTAGCGAGAGCTGTAGATCTTGTTGATCACTTGATCACAATTTTAAGAGACCTTGAGGCAATGGCACCTGGCAGACCCACCCTGTGGTGCCTGTGCCACAGGACTGCATGTCTCTAAACATCTTTTTAAGCTGTCAAGTTTGGGGTAATTTTCTAGGAAGCCCCAGATAACACATCTGTTCCCTTCACAATGTGTGTGAAGCAGTCACACACATGCTAAGTCTCATCTCTATATCTCTACCTTTCTGTTCCTGTCTGGCCTGCCTTGGAAGCTCTACTGCCCATCACTCTTAAAACTGCTGCTAGAATTCCAGTTCAGATACTCAACATAATGGATGCACAGTAAACATCTGCACACAACTTGACCACCGTTTTCTTCTGTCTTATGCGATGAAACCTATCCCTTGAGAGATACCTCAATGACTCACACTACAGTTCAAAGAGATGTACGGAAGTGTTCAGAGCTAGTCCTCCTACAAACAAGCCTCTGACCTGACAGCCAAAGCACTTCCCCTCACATCTGAGCCTGTTAGACACCAGACTTACTCACATACTCCTTTGCTTGTGCCATGGGAGCAGGCATAGACCTCGGTTCCCACAGAGTCAGAGCTGCAGTACACTGAAAGCAAAGCAAGGGCTTTGATGTAAGAAGAAGACTCAGGTTGACCTGCACAAGCATTTCCAAGTCTGGGTACTGTACACAATCCTTTGCTATGTGGTTCTCAACATTTGCTGAGCAAATGTGGAAGCCTACCATCCTTATAAGTGCCTTGGGGTTCAGTGTCTGTGGTCATCAAGAAGACAATACTTCTCCCATGATTCTTTGATGTCAGCTTGTACAACAGCCCTGGTGGCTCATCATGAGAATACTAGCAACAGAAAAAGACATCCATGAGAACATAAGCCCACGAGAATATAACTCACAAACAAAGGAAAGATTTGGGTAGGTAGAATGAGTTAGATCAGAAAGCTTTCTGGTCCAGGATCAGTGAATGGAGGGATCTACTCTGACCCTGTCCTGCTGGCCAGAGATCACAGGACAAAGTACAAAATGCAAGGGAAGTCAACTTAGCTAAGTGTTTACCATATGCCTAGTACTTCCGAAACATGTTAAATCTCAATCCACACATCCTTCCCTGCAGCCATAAGAGTTAGACAGCACTTTAAATACCATGGAACTCAGGGAGATGGCTGCACACACACCACTGTCGCAAATGCCTCTGGAAGAAGTGATGATGTCATTCCGAAATGAAGGACTGCAGTACCCACTTGTAGGGTTGAGCCATATATGACGTGTTGATAACCCTCAGAAGTTTCAACCGTTAAAACACAAAATAGGACCCACTTTAACTTTATTACCTTCCAAACATACACTCCTTAAAAATTAACTATGGCATAAATAACATCGTAACCAAGTTATTTTAAATATTCATCACTTTTACAACCCTTTCAACTTCTTTCTGCTTTCTACCCAAGAACCTTCTGATGGTCTCGTTCACACAGTAAATAATGCTAATCTATTACGTGTGCTTCCCTTAACACACAGTGTATGAAAATGGACACAGCCAAAGCTGAGGAGAGAGAGGAAAATGTGGTTCATTAGTCCCTGCTAAATAATGAATATATTTGAAATAATATGATCATTAAGTAAAAATTAGTATAACTGCTGGAAATGCAAATTTTTTCAAAAGTTGAACATTTCCTTCAGATAAACTCTTTGGCTAAAATTCTGAATATTTAATTGTTCTGTTTTCACAAAACAAAGGCAGACCAGCCATTCAACATAATGAGCTGTCTAGGTTAAAAAAAAATTGTCTAACAAAACATAGATGGGGTCTTCTGTTCATTCTTCTAGACTCATGTCTACTCTCTCCTACCCTGCCGTGCTACCCACTCCCACTGTACAGGACCCCTCATTAAATAGAGGCCTCCTCAGGCCTCTAGCTGGGTCAGTAGGGATAAGAACTAGAAAAGTGAGAGAGAGTGGTTTTACTCTCAACTGCCTTGCTTCTGGGTCTTTGTCTTTTGAGGATCCTCCACAGATTACTACAATCCCTGTGCTGACCTCTTCTCTCTGAATAATGGAACCTGGTCCATTCCTGATTCTGATAACAGCAGAAATTAGCAGAGGTGCACCATACCACTGTGTTCCCCCCACGCCAACCTTTTGCAAATGGCCCCTTTACTCAGTCTACCTCAATTACTGTTTTTCACTGTGTTAGGTTCTTTCTTTCTTTCTTTCTTAGAAATTTGACTGTAATAAGTGATACCAGGAGAGTTGCTCAGAATTTGACCTTCCAAGTATAATCCTGAATTGGGTTATTATATATCTGCAATTATATATCTGCCTCTTTCTTTCTTCCTTCCTTTCTTTCTTTCTTTCTTCCTTCCTTCCTTCCTTCCTTTCTTTGTCTCTCTCACTCTCAATCTCCCTCCTTCCTCTCTTCCTCTCTCTCTCTGTGTGTGTGTGTGTATGTGTGTGTGTGTTACCCAGATAACACCATGAAGGAGTATGAGGAGAAGCTGGGATGGAGCTAGGATCTATGATGGGACAGAACTGAGTAGAAGTTTAGCCAGGGTGGAGGTGCTGGTGATCATGTGACACTTGATAATGTGACTATATCACCCAGAAAGGAAGTCACTAGTCTGCTTATTGGGTTGACAAACAGCTGAACTCACTGTCATCCAACAAACAATTAAGTTGATGAGTCCCAATGTTGAAGGAAGGTTCCTGACAGCCCAGAAGTTGAATTCACTTATAAACTGTTTTATTTTTTCAAATTCCCTTTTTCCTTTATTAATTTGTTTTTAAATTCCATGCAAATTCTTTTTATTTTTTATTTAAATTAGAAACAATCTTATTTTACATATCAATCCCAGTTCCATCTCCCTCCCATCTTCGCATGTCCCCCACTGCCCCCCATCCCATCCCCCACTTGCCCCATTGCTTAGCTATTTATGTGGATTTTGGGGACCAAACTCAGGTTGCCATGCTTGCATAGCAAGCCCTTTATCAACTGGTCTATCTCACCAACTCACAACTAAATGGTTTTAAGGGAAATTTCCAATAAAATCTACAACTATCACTAATAAATCAAACCCAGTTACACTTAATGTGAAAATTGAGGCATAGTCTA